>NC_057811.1:44623312-44649556 GCF_018294505.1 Triticum aestivum | reverse complement strand
GTGTCCCTTGCGGCGGTGGTAGCAGCGCGGCTGCGTGGGGGAGGTGAAGCAGCGGCGGCAGCGGCCGCGTGGTCGAAGGGAAGCAGCTGCGGTAGCAGAGGGGCACAAGGTCTACTGCTGCGACAGACGCCTAGGGTTCCTCCTTCCCCAACCCCAACCAGCTCTGCAGCAACTGACGCCCCAAGCTTGCCTACGAGATCTCGCTCTCACCGTCAACACCAGCCAAGGCTTCAACCCGTAAGAATGATCTCCTCTCTGTCCTTGCCTCCTTCCCTGTGTCTCTCCATTAATTTCCTTGGAGTACTTGATGGCTAGATCATGCACTTCAAGTGTTTGTGGAAATGTGGAAGTAAAATATACATGTAGCATTCGGTTTGTGATTTGAAAACTGGCTTGGCCTATGATGTAGAATTCGGTTTGGTGATTTGAATATAATATGCATGTAGTAAAATATATAGTATAATCTTAGTGCATATTGATACTTACAACATCATGACTTGTAGTATATTAGTAGCTAGTAAATCGGTCACCGCGGGGGCAGAAACATCAGATTCAGAGATGAGATGCTGCTGCCTATACTAGTTCATATATAGCCAGCCGCCCAGGCGACAGACATGATTTTTCCCGTGCGTAGGCGACAGACATGATAAAAAGAGTTTCGACAGTAACAACGCGCGATCAAACTAGCTATTAGGGTGTTAGTTCATTTCAAGCTGCTATTGTACTACTTTAAACAATGGAAACAATATTAAAAGTGTACAAACAAAATCAAATTCAAACTTATAATAGTGCTACATAGTAGGATATGAATATATGCACCACCACAAAATAATACACTGGACTGCTATTCTTGCCTAACATTTTCACTGAAGAATTCACCTGGCTGGTCTTTTATATCTTGGAGATCGTCGCATGCAGTCTTACTTAGTTACCTGGTACTCATGTTATTTCAGTGGCTGAATGCAGTTTTCAGTGGCTTGACAGTTTGACTATGTACATGCTCATATCATTATATTCACTGCTGCTGTACTACTTGTGATGATGCTGTTGCTGTACTACTTGTGATGCTGCTGCTACTGTAGAGTTGATCATTATATTCACTGAATTTTGTCGCTTGTGATGCTGCTGCTACTGTAGATCTTCTGAACTTGTGATCTTCTGAAATGACCCCTTTCTCCTGAAATATTCATTAATTTCCATTTCGGTTGAGAATGGGGCACTCCTAGGTCAAGAAAATTAGCAAAGGTCATGCCCAATTTTTGACCTAGAAGGTGCCCGATTCTCAACCGAAACAAAAATTAATCAACATTTATAGTTTGACCTAGAAGATGCCCAATTTGTGAACTCTAGTAGTGTACTCCTGTTAAATGCAGTCTAGTTACTCCTGTTAAATGCAGTCTAGTTACTCCTATTGTTCAGATTCATGATGTAAGCTCATAGTTTAAATGTTTGTCAGTTGAGAAATAACTCTAGTAGGTATTCAGTTAACAAACTAGACTGCATTTAAGAAATTACTCTAGTAGTCTTTTTTCCTATTTAGAGCGAACATGGCCAACAATGATGAGGCCGGCGGTTCGGGCAAGCAATTTTGGGAGCTGTCCCAAGAGATGGAGGAAGAACCTCACCGCTATGAGGACGCCGCGGAAGACACCGATCCCGACTACACAACCCCTAGTGGCATCGGGGATGACACCACTAATGGTGCCTCCAAGGATGCCACCACTGATGATGGCAGCGCGCACACAGATGGCAGCCAACCGAAGAGGCAACAGAAGGACCGGCGCCCGAACGTGCTCGGCACCGTCAAGGAGGAATTTACTGAAGTGTCCTCCAGTGGGCATCCAACGAAGCCCAAAGAATTAGTCAGTGGGTACGCGAGAAAACTCGGGTGCATTCTCCGGAGCACCGTCTCGGTGAACACCGAGAACCTAAGGCATCGTGACCGAGGGAATTTGCGCAACCTCCTCTTCACAAAGCTGCACGAACGATACAAGTTCCCCGGTGACTTCGCAAACACACGCCTCTCAGGGAATAAATGAACAGTGCCGCCCTCACAAAGATGAGAACGACCCTGGCTACTTGGAGAGCCGCGGTGAAGAGAAGGATTCTAAGAGGTGATAGTTATGAGAAGATCAAGGAGACAAATCCTTCGATCAGCAAAGCTGACTACCTGGAGTTCAAGATCAAGTGCGAGAGCAACACATCTGCGGAGTCAAGTCAATGGGGGAAAGATATGCGGGACTTGAACTTAGGGGTCCACAAACTCGGTCCCGGCGGTTACAGAGTGGCGGAACCTATATAGGACAAGGAGGACGCGGAGCGTGCCGAGCAAGACCGCCCCTCTTTGATAAATACCATGACAAGCAGACCAGGAACTATGTCAGGGCCCAGAACAAGGTGAACCCGGTAAAAAAGGAGCTTACCACGGATCCGAAGACCAAGGCACTTGAGCTTGTTCTGGTAAGGAATACACCCCCGTGTAATTAGATTCATATGGTTGCATTCTAATTAATGAAGCCAAATTTCTAAATGGTTCATGTTCCTTCCACAGGAAACTGAAAGCAGTAGCGCGTGGTCGTCTCAGACCTCCCCTTGGGACACCACTTTAAATAGGGCGTTGAACGTAATGAAACACAAGGATAAGTTCAGTAAGCCGTCGTCAGCTGGTCGTGTGGCCGATAAAGGCTTGTCCACGAAATGGTCAGAATACTATAACACTGGGCGAAAGGAGAGAAAGACCAGCTCGGAAAGCCAGGAGCGCGAGGTTCAAGAACTCAAGGCACAAGTGGCGCGGATTCCGGAGATAGTCGAAGAGCAAGTGCGAGACCAACTTGGAGCGACGATCACCGCCATTGTGCCTACCTTGATTGAGGGGCTGCAGGCGTGGATTGCGGGCGGCCAACAGGGGCCGCCCCCGATTCCCAGATTCACGGGCAGCAACTCGCACAACGCGCCGGCGCCATTGGTGTCTCCGGCATCGACGCCGGCATTGGAGCTTAATGCACCAGGACGTGGGAAGAATACGCCGGCCGGCACCTCGGCAGCAAGCGGCCCCTCCGTCACTTGCACGCCCGTCGTTGGCGGTGCCTCGACATTAGTCGAGCTCGACGCCATCACGGTAACTAAGCCTCGGCCGATGACTTCTTCTCCTTGCCTTTGACTGGGCATCGCTGACGCCCTACATGTTTTCGCAGGGCGCCGTCGACGTTCCATGCACTCTCCTGCACTTCGATGTCGCCAAGGCCAGAATCGTTCAACCGGGCAACCGCGTGTTCCACGGTAATCCGATGCCACCCACCGTGTATAGGGTTCAACTGGTTCGGGTGCTGCGGGGCTGCGATGACTTGTTACCTCCGTATCGACCCCCTGGGGCCGACGAAGATGATGTGATGACCCTCAGCGCCTGCATAAGCTGGTCCATGCTTTGGTCGAAGAGCCAGATTCGTTTGGGGGCGGGGGACACCACCCCATAGACAACACCGCCAGTCGTGCCCGCGCCAAGACATGGCAAGACCGCCGCAACGCTACCGCCTTCAGCTGATCCGGACATGCATATGGCACAGGATCCGGACGACGACGACGGTACATTTACGAACGCTGATAAGTACTTCAACGAACATGGGTACGGTGACGAATTCTTGGGGCCTCCTTCTCAAGAACCCAACCCTACAAAAGACGATCGCGATCTAGCTGGTACCGCGGAGAAACCCAATTGCAACAGGCGACGTCTGGCGTTCAGTTCTCAGGAGATGCCTCCAGCTGCCGCCTTCACCGAGCCTCAGATAGCCGAGGTGCGAAATATTATCAGCCCCAACACACTCAAGAAGGTGGTCTCTGAGCAGAACTCGATCCCATTACAGCAGAAGAAGCAGAAGGGACGGAAAAGAAAAAATAACAAGGGTGCGAGCCAGCCGACACCGAGTACGATCCGTGCTCAGGACGGGCCACCTTCACCTAAGGATATCTCGAGGAGGGTGCATGTGGCGGGTAGGCTGATGCTACCGACTAATCTGCTCAATGCTGCAACCGGTGCTATGCGGAGTCTACATGATAGTGTTCTTTCTATGGAGAAGCGGCGTCTCTCCGAGAATGATGTGGCATACCCGGTTTTCGTGGCCAAGGAGCGAGAGGGCAAGGGCTTTGTCGATAGCACCATCGGGGGTATGATCGTCCTGCGGTTTGATGACATCTTCGCTATGTTTAACCTTCATCCGCTGCACTACACCTTCATTCGGCTATTTTCGCTCAGTATGGAGATGCGGATCATTAGAGACAAGACCCCGGACATCGTGATAGTCGACCCCTTCTACATGCGTGCCAAGATCTTGGGCAGCGCTGGGGACTGGCAAGCCGCGAGTTCATACCTCGAAGGTGTCATTCTGGCGAACCCAGATAAGGATAACTTCCTCGTGCCTTACTTTCCCGAGTAAGTCATCCCCTCACCGCCCTCTAACATATGATTTCTTAGATTTTGATCGGTTTTTTTCTAACATTCCATGTTTTGTGCAGTGACACACATTGCACACTCATCCTCTTAAGCCTGAAATATTCCATGGCCACGTATTTCGACTCGGACCATCAGTCGAAGAAAGAGTACACAAACATCAAGAAAGTTCTTGATGATGCTCTCCCCGGCTACGCCAAATCTGGAGGCACCTTCAGGAGGCCAATTTGTAGGTACGGCAAGCACGTGTTCACCCACGTAACGACGTTCCCCTGCGTCAAGCAGCCGCCTGGTAGTCAGAAGTATGCCTACTACACCCTCCATCACATGCGGGCGATCGTACGGGACCATAATCACCTTATGCTACCAACTAATCTCAAAGATTGGGCCGCACACTTGTCAGCAATCCAGGACGCGGACATCAGAGAAGAATTCTTTCACATCCAGTCAGAGTTTGCGGAAATCATCTATCAAGATGTCCTTCGTACCTCGGGGCAGTTCTACCTCAAATATCAACCGTCCAACAGTGAAATAGAAACAACGCTACAAATGCAGGCTGACAATGATCGCGATTTCATGACCATCATGAAAGACGGCGGCTTCATCCACGCTTCGGTCCCTGAGTCGAGTCGAAAATAATGATGCCATGTAGTTCTGAAATATCGATTAGCTCATGTTGTAATTAAACTTTAATGAACTTGTATGTCTCTTTAGTTTGGACAGTCGTTCAACTTATATGTAATCGATGCTATTTATTAGTAGGACCATGAATCGTGCTATTAATGTGTTGCTTTTCTCTTCCGATCCTTTTGTTGCATACTTATATATTGCTTATATATTGTCTGTGAATTGCTACTAACGTTTTGTTTGTCTAGTGCATAGAGATGCCGTCGTATGTCGTGTACAAGGGTAAGGTTCCCGGAGTGTATGACGACTGGGAGGAGTGTCGGAGACAGGTTCACCGTTTCAGCGGTAACAGTTACAAAGGGTACACCACTAGGGCGGAGGTGGAAGCTAGATACGCGCGCTATCTAGCGGGAGAGAGGAGGGAGCAGGGGAGGAACCGGATGAAGACCAGTTTCATCGCGATGATGCTCATCGTGACTGCAGCTCTCTTCTTATTGATGGTAGTTTAGATGATCGATATCGACTTTGTAATGTGACGACAAACTCGGCTAATATATATGATGAACTTTGCTAATGTCTGATGTCTACTACGCAACCTTCTCCTTGTAGACGTTGTTGGGCCTCCAAGTGCAGAGGTTTGTAGGACAGTAGCAAATTTCCCTCAAGTGGATGCCCTAAGGTTTATCAATCCATGGGAGGTGTAGGAAGATGGTCTCTCTCAAACAACCCTGCAACCAAATAACAAAGAGTCTCTTGTGTCCCCAACACATCCAATACAATGGTAAATTGTATAGGTGCACTAGTTCGGCGAAGAGATGGTGATACAAGTGCAATATGGATGGTAGATATAGGTTTTTGTAATATGAAAATATAAAAACAGCAAGGTAACTAATGATAAAAGTGAGCGTAAACGGTATTGCAATGCTAGGAAACAAGGCCTAGGGTTCATACTTTCACTAGTGCAAGTTCTCTCAACAATAATAACATAATTGGATCATATAACTATCCCTCAATATGCAACAAAGAGTCACTCCAAAGTCACTAATAGCGGAGAACAAACAAAGAGATTATGGTAGGGTACGAAACCACCTCAAAGTTATTCTTTCGGATCAATCTATCATAGAGTTCATACTAGAATAACACCTTAAGATACAAATCAACCAAAACCCTAATGTCACCTAGATACTCCAATGTCACCTCAAGTATCCGTGGGTATGATTATACGATATGCATCACACAATCTCAGATTCATCTATTCAAACCAACACAAAGTACTTCAAAGAGTGCCCCAAAGTTTCTACCGGAGAGTCAAGACGAAAACGTGTGCCAACCCCTATGCATAGGTTCATGGGCGGAACCCGCAAGTTGATCACCAAAACATACATCCAGTGAATCACGTGATATCCCATTGTCACCACAGATAAGCACGACAAGACATACATTAAGTGTTCTAAAATCCTTAAAGACTCAATCCGATAAGATAACTTCAAAGGGAAAACTCAATCCATTACAAGAGAGTAGAGGGGGAGAAACATCATAAGATCCAACGATAATAGCAAAGCTCGCGATACATCAAGATCGTATCATCTCAAGAACACGAGAGAGAGAGAGAGAGATCAAACACATAGCTACTGGTACATACCCTCAGCCCCGAGGGTGAACTACTCCCTCCTCGTCATGGAGAGTGCCGGGATGATGAAGATGGCCACAGGTGAGGGATCCCCCCCTCCGGCAGGGTGCCGGAACAGGGTCCCGATTAGTTTTTGGTGGCTACAGAGGCTTGCGGCGGCGGAACTCCCGATCTATTCTGTTCTCCGATGGTTTTAGGGTATATGGAGATATATAGGCGAAAGAAGTTGGTAAGGGGGCCACGAGGGGCCCACGAGGGTGGAGGGCGCGGCCAGGGGGGCTCGCCCCTGCCTCGTGCTCTCCTCGTTGATCTCCTGAAGTGCACTCCAAGTCTCCTGTATTGCTTTCTTTCCAAAAATAACTTTTCCGAAGGTTTCATTCCATTTGGACTCCGTTTGATATTCCTTTTCCGCGAAACACTCAAACAAGGGAAAAAAAGAAACTGGCACTGGGCTCTGGGTCAATAGGTTAGTCCCAAAAGTAATATAAAAGTGCATAGTAAAGCCCATTAAACACCCAAGATGGATAATATAATAGCATGAATACTTCATAAATTATAGATACGTTGGAGACGTATCAGCATCCCCAAGCTTAATTCCTGCTCGTCCTCGAGTAGGTAAATGATAAAAGAAAGAATTTATGAAGTGTGAATGCTAGCAGGTGTATAAGTTTGATCAATACTAATTTCAATCACCTTTTCTAGCATCATTATATGTCATAATAGTAGATCAACTCATAGAACTTTGAATGATCTAGTAACAAACTATTCACATGTTAAAGTATAGATCATAAACTTTCTTGAAAACTAACAAACCGTGTTATCAGTCATCAAACAATTACAATTCATCTTATTTTCAGGAAGAGTCTATGTCAGACCTTTGATTTAGCAAACTCCACATACTCAACTATCATTTAGTCTTTCACAATTGCTAACACTCACGCGATATTTATGGGTTCAAAGTTTCAATCAGACACAGAGAAAGATAGGGGCTTATAGATTCTCCTCCCAACCTTTTACCTCAAGGGTAATGTCAAGAATAATAGTTCATGATGCCTTACATCCAATTGGATAGATATATTAGAATCTTTCCAACACGAGGTGCTTGCCAAAGGATAAAATGAAAAAAAGAAAATGTGAATATCACCATGACTCTTGCATAAAAGTAAAAGATAGGCCCTTCGCAGAGGGAAGCAGAGGTTGCCATGCGCTTTTATAGTTGGATGCACAAAATCTTAATGCGAGGGAACGTCACTTTATATTGCCACTTGTGATAGGGACCTTTATTATGTAGTCCGTCGCTTTTATTTCTTCCATATCACAAGATCGTATAAAGCTTATTTTCTCCACACTAAAAGATCATACATATTTAGAGAGCAATTTTTATTGCATGCACCGATGACAACTTACTTGAAGGATCTTACTCAATCCATAGGTAGGTATGGTGGACTCTCATGGCAATACTGGTTTAAGGGATGTTTGGAAGCACAAGTAGTATCTCTACTTGGTGCAAGGAATTTGGCTAGCATGAGGGGGAAAGGCAAGCTCAACGTGTTGGGCGATCCATGACAATATACTTTATTTCGGATATAAGAAAACATAACCCATTACGTTGTCTTCCTTGTCCAACATCAACCTTTTATCATGTCATATTTTAATGAGTGCTCACAATTACAAAATATGTCCAAGATAGTATATTTATATGTGAAATCTCTCTTCCTTCAATATTCTTTCATGAATTGTTCAAGTGACCAATACAATGTTTGCTAACCTTCAATAAATTTACCACCTCTACTTCTTATATGTAAAGTCATTACTCCCCATGGGATAAGCATATGAAACATATATAATTTCAGATTTATGATATTTAATTCATTCAACCATTTACTCATAGGATATAAGTGAGGCACACGAGTAAATGGCAAACTACTCCAAAAAGATATAAGTGAAGATCAATGAGTAGTTAAGTAATTATGTAGCTATGTGAAGACTCTCTCTCATTTAAGAATTTCAGATCTTGGTATTTTATTTAAACAACAAGCAAAACAAAATAAAAGAACATTTCAAGGATAGCACTCATCATGTGAAGAAGCAAAAACTTAGGCTCAACCGATACTAACCGATAATTGTTGAAGAACAAAGGTGGGATCACTACAAGAAAATTGAGATACTGTGACGAAAATCCTTGTGACGGTGGTTGACAACATCACAAAAGTATCTAATGTGTGATGTTCTGGAGGCCGCGTCACCGATTACTATATGTCAGTGACGGTTAATGTCACTGAATCATGTGAGCCGCTGAGTGCCACCTGGCTGTCATTTTTATGACGTTTTGGTAATTTCTGTGATGAACCCACTACAGTCACGATTATTGCAAATGTGTGATACTCATTTTTTATCGTGTAACTACTAGCAATGGGACCCGTCGTAGCTGCTTCGGGTTATTGAGCAGTAGGACCACGTGTCAGTGTATTTTTATGGGTCCCGTGTCTCAATGGCTCAATGCATAGTTGGACCCACCATAGTTTGTTTGTAAGTTATTGAGGGCTGCAATTAGTTTGTTCAGTCTAATATACCAATCTAATATAAATAAGTAGTGAAAGCTTATTGGTGGTATTCGTGAGACGATGAATATGGCGGTGCAGTTGTACACATATGGTGTCTAGAACGTGCTTCTTATTTTTTTAATCAGATTATACACACATGGTACGTGGCACATGTTTTTTTTACTTTTTATAGTCTATACACTTTACATGGTGCATGCCATAATTGCCATTTAATTTTTTGATCAGATTGTACACTTTATTCATGTACATTGTACTTGGTCAAAACGACCTTTTTGTGTTAAAAACTCCACTCTTTTTTGACGTAAGCGTGTCAAAGCCACTAGTTTTTTCAGGGAGAATCAATGTGCCCTCCGGCGCGCAGAGAATGAAAATTTCAATTTTTTTTGGAGCGAAGCCCATTCTAGTTATACACTGACCGACCCTAATCCTCGTTTTCCCATATGGCGCCGTCCTCTTCCTTTCTTAATCCCGATCCAATCTTCCAATCCCCTCCCCCGCTCTTCTCCCAGGCTCCCACCCCCATCCACCTCCGCCGCCCCCACCATCTACGCAACAACCATCGCCATCGAGAGCCCGAAGAAAGCCACTGTTGCGCCGCCGCCGCTGCAGGCAGTCGGGCACGGCAGGAGGAGCCCTCCGTACGCCTGATCTTCCCGACGCTGTTGGGCCACTCGTCCATGGCCTGATCTCCGTTGCCGTGTTTCCTCCCCGATGCTGCGCCCCCGAACGCGGCTGGCCCATCCAGCTCATTGATGCCCGCGTCACCAGGTCCTCCTCCAGCGTCCACTACGGTGGGAGCAGAGGTGCAGCCCTGCCATGACGGACACCTCCTTCCCGCGCGCCCGCGCCTCCAGGCGTCTGCTCGTCGTCGTCAGCCACCACGGTCAGCAAGGCCAACCTCCACGGCGACTGGATCGGCAACCACCGCCATGAGGACGACCATCCTCCAGGGCCACCCCACTGCCTGCCTCATCATCGGATCCGTCGTCCAGGGCCTACACCCGCGCATGGTCGGCAGATGTAGGGGTCGCCGGCCGCCTCTACAACGACGAGCACCGTGAATTTTATCTAGCTATTTCCCTTTTTTGTAGGATATCCAGTAACTTTTCGAAGTTTTGATCTACTGATGAACTAGGCGATGTGAAACTGATGAACTAATTTACTTACTATAAGTTAATGAACACTCAATTTCCATAAAAAAATGAACACTCAATTCATACTGTTAGAATTTGTGTTATATAGATTTGGGGCACTTTTATGTGCATAGATGCTTGGCACTTTTGAGAAATATTACATCAGTTTGTTTGTGCAGCACATCAGTTTTACTATCAACGCTTTGAGAAATATACAATTCTAGTGCAACCTGTATTTGCATTCTATAAGTTAGCTACTTTATCACATTCATGTGTGCATTGGCAAAGTACATATTCACATGTAAAATGGCTGTATTGTTTATAGTCCAGTTCCAAACAAATTTAAGAGGAATTCATTTAGTTCGTGTTGATACCATAAGCTGCTACGTATTTTGGCAGTTCATTCAGTTCCATTCCCTGTCATCCTTTGCAGCTTCAGGTATTACATCTCAATGTTTTTCGCATGATTCTTTCCATATATTACTTTGATGTGCCTAATTTCTGGAGAGGCATTTTTTGCTAATTGTTCATCTAAGCTTATTGCCGCCTGATGCCTGAACTGTGGTTTCTAATCGGCAACAAGTAGTTGTACAATATTTGCATCATGTTTGAGGGTAAAGTTGATAAATCCATGTAGGCCAATTGATTTGCCATGCGGGTAGTGCTCTATTCCCTACTAATGCAGTGTGCTTGGTGTTAAATTAATGAGGTAAAATAGAAACTCGAGTTGCCTTGGTACCATGTTGTTGCTGAACTTACGGACTTCTGCACTCAATAGGGAGCAGGTCTCCTAGCTAGCCACGGGAAGGTATCCTTCACAGATCTGATTATTTTATATGGCCATGAATTGTTAATTGAACTTGTATCTAAGTTATGCTTTGCTGTTGAAGGAGCATGGCTGCCGGTGGTGTCCGGCGTGGACGAATTAACTCAGTCTGCTTCTATGCATTTTTTCATTTTTGCAGTTGGCAGTGTTCTCAATAGAAAAGGCATGTGACTTTCTTAATAATTCTGGATACTAGTCATGTTTTGTTGACAAAGTAACCAAGTACTGAATTTATATTCTAACTAGCCAAGAGATATATGTTGCAAAGTTGGTTATGTATTTATCTGTTCTCAGTTGGATTCATTAACTGATTAGCTGATTGCAGCCTTGTCCAAAACTTGAGGTTATATCAGTTAAGTATGTTCGCTTCGAATCGGTTCATTTGATATTGTTGTGCATGTCGCTTGCAGTTTCTCTTCCCCAATACAAACTTTGTATGCCGTATTTTATCAGGCTACCATTATCAGCAAATTTAACTTTGAACAGCAACTTTAATCTTTATAGGGACCAATATCTTCTGTTACTAATATGTTAATATTCGTGTTCCAAATTCTAGCCCTTTGCTTGATGATGATGCAACTCATATTTTAAGAAGTAGGGATGGACAAAGGACCGAAACAACTGTTGATGCCTTCAAGAAGTCACAACAAGAGGAAACTAGCATATGCTCCTTGTTCTGATGACGACGAGGGCTATTCAGTTATGTTCAAGAGGAAAAAATACTCATTTGTTGATCTACTCCATGTTATCTATCGATGGTACATGTCGCATCAGGCTGCTATGTAGCTCGTGTTATTTTTCTCTCATGTGTTATGTGAAGTATGAGCATGGGGTATGCCTCAAGATCTGGCAGGTCTGGGAGCTCTACTTCATCAACACAGATCTGAGTTCTAGAAGAAAGAATTGTACAGAAAGATAGAGATGCAAGAGATGCAACTGACAGGTAATTGTCTTGTTTCTTTTTGTATTATTATTGTTTCTTTTTGCTTTCTTTTGTGTGCACAATGCACTCATGATAGTGAAAATGAAAACACAAATGTGTGCGAATAAGACATTCATCTTTAGTTCCTGTAGCGGAAGTTGCACTAAGGAGTGCTTTGCTATTTATGTATGGTATGATCCTTATCCAATCAGCCAAAGTGGCATAAAAAACAAATGCTTGTAATGAGAAATACATGCTTTGTTGCATGGTTTTTAATCCAGAAATCAAATATGATTTGTTCATTTGTTTATGTGTTGTCCTAGCATAGTTCCTTCTTTTAACATGGGTTGTTGACTTGATATCCTATTGGTGATGCTTCCTGTAATCAAGCTATGCATGTTTTTAAACATTATAAGTTCTTCTTGGGTTTATTGTTTCATTGGCCCATCGACGTGCTTGCCTTGACATTTAATAATGTACTTTTCTATTTCAAATTCATCATTTGATACATTGTAGGCTTCTTAGTGGTACTCTTGTACCCTTTTATCTTGTCTGTTTTCATCTCATTGCGATGCAACGTTGTCGTGTTTTGTCTATTTATAGGCATCGGGAGGAGTTAGCCGCAAGACTTGAAGCACAAGAGAGAGCATTTGAAGAGATACAGAAGAAGCAACAAGAAGAATTGGATGCCCTAAAGAAGAGCCATCAAGAGAAGAATGAAGCCTGGGCAAAGAAGCAACAAGAGACGAATAATCTTATTAGTTTCCTCTTGAGGGCTCAAGCAACTCAGCAGTCCCAGTCCAAACCTGATGGTGCATGAAAGCCATCCTTCCGTGATGGAAAGATAGTTGCTGAATCATAGATTGCAATCATTGGGACAACACATGTGGTCTCTAGTTAATTATTAGTTTTCATCTTTTTCTACTGTATGTGCCAAACTGAGTCAGTGTTATTTTTTACCGTCATTTTTGTTTAAAGAATGATTTAGCTGAGACGATTTCATATATAATATGATTTTTATTTCGTATCAACTTATGATGTGATTTGGCTCTTTAAATTGTTTATATAATCTTATGTGAATTAAATACTTACTGTGATATGCATTTGGAATATAGTGGATTTGATAATTCATCGTAATTTAAATTTGAAAGAAAGTAATTATATTTTGATGACTTCAACTTCATCCATAATAAAAGTAGCTACGCTACTAGTGGGATAGCTGCTCGGGTGTTGACGTGGCATAAATTTAGTGACGTTGCTTTGTCACTAGACATGGTACAATATGGCATATTTTCTCCTAACATGTGACATTCATCGACCGTCATGGAAGTAACAAGTCGATGAGGTTCTATATAACGTCATCGAAGGTCCCCATTTCAATGACGTTTTATAGCTTGCGCCGTCACTACGAGTAATCTGTGACGGGGATTCCGTGACGATGCTCGTGACGCCCATAAAATGTCACTCGGGGGTAATTTGTGACGTTATTAGCTATTCGATGACATTTTTTTGCTCGTCATAGTAGGCCCCAAGCTTAGACGCTTCAGACTTTTTGAAATATTATCTTGGGATGCCTTGGGAATCCCCAAGCTTGAGCTTTTGTGTCTCCTTAATTCCTCTGATATCACGGTCTCCCTAAATCTCAAGAGCTTCATCCACACAAAACTCAACAAGGATTCGTGAGATAAGTTAGTATAAACCAATGCAAAAACCTTATCATTTTCTACTGTAACAAATCACTAAAATTATTATTCAACATTGCATACTAAATTCCTCTGCATATTTAATATTCGTATCCTCAAATAGAATCATTAAACAAGCAAACATATGCAAACAATGCAAACATAACAGCAATCTGCCAAAACAGTACAGTCTGTAAAGAATGCAAGTTTCATCATACTTCCCTAACTCCAAAAATTATGAAAGAAAATTCCCACTGTAGTAAATTTAGCAGAGCTTATTATGAAAAAGGTTTCAACATTTTATCACATTCTCACTTTTCTAGGGAATTTTTGCAACAGCGGTAAACATTCTGTTTTGAAACAGCAACATGTATACTTGCAAAATAAGCATGGTAAAAGCTATCCTTGAAATTTTTATTGAAACTAGAGATGCAAAACATTATTCGAAGTAACAGAAAGCAAATAATAACAAAATAAAATGACGCTCCAAGCAAAACACATATCATGTGGTGAATAAAAATATAGCTCCATGTAAAGTTACCGATGAACGAAGACGAAAGAGGGGATGCCATCCGGGGCATCCCCAAGCTTAGGCTCTTGGTTGTCCTTGGATATTTCCTTGGGGTGCCTTGGGCATCCCCAAGCTTAGGCTCTTGCCACTCCTTATTCCATAGTCCATCGAATCTTTACCCAAAACTTGAAAACATAAAAACACAAAACTTAACAGAAAATCTCGTGAGCTCCGTTAGCGAAAGAAAACAAAACACCACTTCAAGCTACTTTAATGGACTCATTATTTATTTTTATTGGTGTTAAATCTACTTTATTCCAACTTCTCTATGGTTTATAAACTATTTTACTAGCCATAGATTCATCAAAAGAAGCAAACAACACACGAAAAAACAGAATCTGTCAAAAACAGAACAGTCTGTAGTAATCTGTAAGTAACGCAAACTTATGGAACTCAAAAAATTCTAAAATAAATTGTTGGACCTGAGGAATTTGTCTAGTAATCCTCTGCAAAAATAATCAACTAAATATCGCTCTCCAGTAAAAAGTTTTAGCTAATCTCGTGAGCGCTAAAGTTTCTGTTTTTTACAGCATGATCATAAAGACTTCACCCAAGTCTTCCCAAAGGTTCTACTTGGCACAAACACTAATTAA
The DNA here is from genome assembly GCF_018294505.1 of Triticum aestivum. Classification (NCBI taxonomy): domain Eukaryota; kingdom Viridiplantae; phylum Streptophyta; class Magnoliopsida; order Poales; family Poaceae; genus Triticum; species Triticum aestivum. The sequence goes on along the minus strand of NC_057811.1, from coordinate 44,634,564 downwards.
AACACAAAACCACATCTAAACGGAAGCTAGATGGATTATTTATTCCTAAACATAACCAAAAAGGAAGAAACTAAAATAAAAATTGGGTTACCTCCCAACATGCGCTAACGTTTAACGCCCCTAGCTAGGCATGATGATTTCAATGAGGCTCACATAAAAGATAAGAATTGAAATATAAAGAGAGCATCATGAAGAATATGACTGGCACATTTAAGTCTAACCCACTTCCTATGCATAGGGATTTTGTGAGCAAACAACTTATGGGAACAATAATCAACTAGCATAGGAAGGCAAAACAAGCATAACTTCAAAACTTTAAGCACATAGAGAGGAAACTTGATATTATTGCAATTCCTACAAGCATAAATTCCTCCCTTATAATAATTTTCAGTAGCATCATGAATGAATTCAACAACATAACCAGCACCTAAAGCATTCTTTTCATGATCTACAAGCATATAATTTTTATTACTCTCCACATAAGCAAATTTCTTCTCATTCGGAATAGTGGGAGGATCATAAGAGACTCGAATACTATAAATTGTTTCCACATTAAAAGAGTAATGTTCAGAAAAAGGGTAATCACAATCATGCCAAGTTTTATAAATATAATCATGACTATTTTTTATTGCATAAGTTTGATCACAATAATCATCATAAGTAGCAACTTTGTTCTCATCATAATCGATTGAAACCTCTTCCGAAATAGTGGATTCATCACTAAATAAAGTCATGACCTCTCCAAATCCACTTTCATAAATATTATAAGATTCAAAATCCTCCCAAATAGTGGGATCATTACTTCCTAAAGTTGACACTCTTCCAAACCCACTTTCATTAATATAATTGTCATAGGTAGAAGGCATGCTATCATCATAACAACTTTGCATATCAAAACTTGGGAGGCTAACAATATCATCTTCATTAAACGTAGCATCCCCAAGGTTGGGACAAACATTAATTGCAGCAAATATATTCTCAAAAACATCATCTTCATCAAACATAGCATCCCCAAGCTTGGGCCTTTTCATATCATAAGCATAATCACTCTCATCATTAATAGTATGGATAGCACCAATAGTATATCAATTATCATATTCTTCCAAGCAAGTGCCAAAAAGATTTTCAAGATCATAAGAAGTACCATTATCTTCCCAATCATAATCATCACAATAAGCAATAGGCATAACGAGATCATCATCAAGTGCATCATCTTCCACAATTATTTTTGATTCATTTTCATGAGGCACGACAATAATAGGAGCAACATTATTTGGGAGAGATATTTTTTTACCTCTCTTACTTTTTCTTTTCTTCTTCTAACACTTTGGTACAATTTTCCTTTCCATCATACTCACGAAAGATATTAAAAAGATGAAGCGTATGAGACAAACTCTATTCCATTTTTTTGTAGTTTTCTTTTATAAACTAAACTAGTGCTAAAACAAGAAACAAAAAGATTCGATTGCAAGATCTAAAGATATACCTTCAAGCACTCACCTCCCCGGCAACGGCGCCAGAAAATAGCTTGATGTCTACAACGCAACCTTCTCCTTGTAGACGTTGTTGGGCCTCCAAGTGCAGAGGTTTGTAGGACAGTAGCAAATTTCCCTCAAGTGGATGACCTAACGTTTATCAATCCTTGGGAGGTGTAGGATGAAGATTGTCTCTCTCAAACAACCCTGCAACCAAATAACAAAGAGTCTCTTGTGTCCCCAACACACCCAATACAATGGTAAATTGTATAGGTGCACTAGTTCAGCGAAGAGATGGTGATACAAGTGCAATATGGATGGTAGATATAGGTTTTTGTAATCTGAAAATATAAAAATAGCAAGGTAACTAATGATAAAAGTGAGCGTAAACGGTATTGCAATGCTAGGAAACAAGGCCCAGGGTTCATACTTTCACTAGTGCAAGTTCTCTCAACAATAATAACATAATTGGATCATATAAGTATCCCTTAGTATGCAACAAAAGAGTCACTCCAAAGTCACTAATAGCGGAGAACAAACGAAGAGATTATGGTAGGGTACGAAACCACCTCAAAGTTATTCTTTCGGATCAATCTATCATAGATTTCGTACTAGAATAACACCTTAAGATACAAATCAACCAAAACCCTAATGTCACCTAGATACTCCAATGTCACCTCAAGTACCAGTGGGTATGATTATACGATATGCATCACACAATCTCAGATTCATCTATTCAAACCAACACAAAGTACTTCAAAGAGTGCCCCAAAGTTTCTACCGGAGAGTCAAGACGAAAACGTGTGCCAACCCCTATGCATAGGTTCATGGGCGGAACCCGCAAGTTGATCACCAAAACATACATCAAGTGAATCACGTGATATCCCATTGTCACCACAGATAAGCACGGCAAGACATACATCAAGTGTTCTCAAATCCTTAAAGACTCAATCCGATAAGATAACTTCAAAGGGAAAACTCAATCCATTACAAGAGAGTAGAGGGGGAGAAACATCATAAGATCCAACTATAATAGCAAAGCTCGCGATACATCAAGATCGTATCATCTCAAGAACACGAGAGAGAGAGAGAGATCAAACACATAGCTACTGGTACATACCCTCAGCCCCGTGGGTGAACTACTCCCTCCTCGTCATGGAGACCGCTGGGATGATGAAGATGGCCACCGGTGAGGGATCCCCCCTCCGGCAGGGTGCCGGAACAGGGTCCCGATTGGTTTTTGGTGGCTACAGAGGCTTGCGGCGGCGGAACTCCCGATCTATTCTGTTCTCCGATGGTTTTAGGGTATATGGAGATATATAGGCGAAAGAAGTCGGTAAGGGAGGCCACGAGGGGCCCACGAGGGTGGAGGGCGCGCCCAGGGGGGTGGGCGCGCCCCCTGCCTCGTGCTCTCCTCGTTGATCTCCTGACATGCACTCCAAGTCTCCTGTATTGCTTTCTTTCCAAAAATATCTTTTCCGAAGGTTTCATTCCGTTTGGACTCCGTTTGATATTCCTTTTCTGTGAAACACTGAAACAGGGAAAAAACAGAAACTGGCACTGGGCTCTGGGTCAATAGGTTAGTCCGAAAAGTAATATAAAAGTGCATAGTAAAGCCCATTAAACACCCAAGATGGATAATATAATAGCATGAATACTTCATAAATTATAGATACGTTGTAGACGTATCAATGTCTCGAGACCTAAACTTGGCTAATGTTTGAAGTTTGTTCGCTATTTCGAATTTGGAGACTAATATGATGAATTCTATTGTGTGATGTTCATATTCCGTGCTGTGTAACGTATTTTGTAACCTGTGCAAGTACCAGATATTTTGTAACCTGTGCAAATACCAGAAAAGCAAAAAATAATAATTCCTAATATTCATAGTAGTGGCGCACCATATTGAGCATTAGTGGCGCACCAAGGCTAAATACCAGTGGCGCATTATGGGGCATAGTAATGGCGCATTTGGGGGCATACATGAAGGTAAATATGGCCCCATAGGAGGCATAGTAATGGCGCACTGCTGGACATAGTAATGGCGCACTATGTGGTGCGCCACTATTATCTGGGATACTAATGGCGCACCAGAGGTGCGCCATTACTATTTGTTACTAGTGGCGTGTTAATAGTGGCACACCTATAGTGCGCCATTAATAGCAAAAACCGGTGCGCCCTAACAGCCTTTTTTCTAGTAGTGTTGGGTCTAAACTTATTTATGTGTCTAAACTGTACATACATTATTGCAAGTGAACTTAACGATGTTTTCATGCATGGCACTAGGCCACACCTATTTCCTTAACCAGCACTCTGTTTGCCACCTTCTTTTAACCTTAGAGCACATGAATCATGTTAAACTCTTATGCATTTGTTAGTTTCATGAGGAACAACATAATCGAAATGATTTTAAGGTGATTCGCCGGCCAGTTTGAGATGGCACACAGGAACACATTGTCATTGGCTCGACTTCTGCGTTGGAGGCTTAATGTTGCTTTTAAATTGCAAATGTACACTTCCCAACAAATTAAACAAGCATATTGTTTCACTTTTATCATGTATGATTTATTATAATTTTCAAAGGGAACTCATATTTATTATACTATAGGGTTCACCAATCATGTAAAACATTTTCTGCCTACTTCTAACCAGCTCCATTTTCTCTAATTTACTTAGGTGGCCAAAGACCAACACTTCAACTGGATGCTTGATCCATCATGGAGTGTTTTTATCAAGTTCTCATGAGGTAATCATTTTGAAACCTTGGAGTTTTAGCAAGGCATATATCTCCAACTCATTTGCACACTATTTATGGTCAAATTTCATGGTTATTACTCAATATCAATCTCTAGACCTAACTATTTTGTTTATTTTCTATTTATTTTGGAAACAGTTACGTGTATTTTAAATGTTTCCACAAGGGTATAAGTACATTTTTAGGAGAAGTTCGGCGAAAGGCTAATTAGCAACTATATGGAATAAAAAACGAGTTAAAAGATTTAAAGATGTTTTCAACACCCATAGGAACAATCAATAATTTACTTTGATATTTAGAAAATAATTTGTTTAATATGCAGAAAATAAATGTTCACCAAGCATTATAAACTTATGGGATCACGATGCTATATTTAATGAAAATACTATGTTACTATGTACTATCACTCGACCATTTTGAAAACCTTTTAATAGTCAAAGTTAGAGAAGTTCACCTGCACATTTCCAGTGGACATGGTAGCAGTGCCAGCTATTCTTACCAGTATGTAGATGTTAATTCACACGACTTTTCTTCTATTTGTTCTTACAGTATTGTGGCATCTTAATATGCTAAATCATGGACGATCAATACATGAGTCAGAGCTATGAAGCTTGCTTGTGTACGTAGTACGCGCAGCTAGCCTTTTTTCACGTACACGTATTATATCCACCTACTTCTATATAATTTGTGCATCATATTAAATGCATCTACAATTATATATTAATCTTACCTACTATATATAGCATTTGTTCTATGTTATAATATATAATCCAAGATCTTAGATTTAAAAAAAAAATATTACTCCCACCAATCCGAATTATACAATGTAAGACATTGTATAGAGGTTATGTCAATTAATTCGGATTGGAGGGAGTAGTTGATATACGTGGCTCATGCATGTCCTTTTCGAATTGGCATATGAAGTGTGTGATGTATGTTGCAATGATTCTCACCGGTAATAACTCTATATATTTTTGGAACAAAGCAAATATTGTCCTTTTCTTTCCCACATCTTTTTGTAAATTAAAAAATGTGTATGTAGTTTCGACCAATATCTCATTGAGATAAGAATTGTATTTTTTCAGTTCTTCTTTTTTGCAAATTTTTAGTTATTCTCTTATATGCTCATAAGAAAAAATAATCAGTTATCATATGCAAGTTAGTGTGTGCGGTTCACATTGATTTTTGAACATTAACATTGTCATGATTATAATTGTGGCCGTGCGAATGCACGGGTCTACGACTAGTCTCTTTAATTCTTGTTTCAATACCATTCATTAATTATCATGCTTGATTAATTATTACCTGATTAAATTCAATTCTCGTAAAGGCCCTGAAGCAGGCGCCGGGGACTAATGTGTGTGCATATGATACGTCTCCAACGTATCTATAATTTTTGATTGCTCCATGCTATATTATCTTCTGTTTTGGACATTATTGGGCTTTATTATACACTTTTATATTATTTTTGGGACTAACCTATTAACCGGAGGCCCAACCCAGAATTGCTGTTTTTTGCCTATTTCAGAGTTTCGTAGAAAAAGAATATCAAACGGAATCCAAACGGAATGAAACCTTCGGGAACGTGATTTTCGGAACGAATGTGATCCAGAGGACTTGGACCCTACGTCAAGAAAGCTACCAGGAAGCCACGAGGTAGGGGGACGCGCCTACCCCCTGGGCGCGCCGTCCACCCTCGTGGGCCCCATGTTGCTCCACCAACGTTCTCCTTCCTCCTATATATACCTACGTACCCCCAAACTACCAGATACGGAGCCAAAAACCTAATTCCACCGCCGCAACCTTCTGTACCCATGAGATCCCATCTTGGGGCCTGTTCCGGAGCTCCGCCGGAGGGGGCATCGATCACGGAGGGCTTCTACATCAACACCATAGCCTCTCCGATGAAGTGTGAGTAGTTTACCTCAGACCTTCGTGTCCATAGTTATTAGCTAGATGGCTTCTTCTCTCTTTTTGGATCTCAATACAATGTTCTCCCCCTCTCTTGTGGAGATATATTCGATGTCATCTTCTTTTGCGGTGTGTTTGTTGAGACCGATGAATTGTGGGTTTATGATCAAGTTTATCTATGAACAATATTTGAATCTTCTGAATTCTTTTATGTATGATTGGTTATCTTTGCAAGTCTCCTCGAATTATCAGTTTGGTTTGGCCTACTAGATTGATCTTTCTTGCAATGGGAGAAGTGCTTAGCTTTGGGTTCAATCTTGTGGTGTCCTTTCCCAGTGACAGTAGGGGCAGCAAGGCACGTATTGTATTGTTGCCATCGAGGATAACAAGATGGGGTTTATATCATATTGCATGAGTTTATCCCTCTAGATCATGTCTTCTTGCTTAAAGCGTTACTCTGTTCTTATGAACTTAATACTCTAGATGCATGGTGGATAGCGGTCGATGTGTGGAGTAATAGTAGTAGATGCAGGCAGGAGTCGGTCCACTTGTCTCGGACGTGATGCCTATATACATGATCATGCCGAGATATTCTCATAACTATGCTCAATTCTGTCAATTGCTCAACAGTAATTTGTTCACCCACCATAAATACTTATGTTCTCGAGAGAAGCCACTAGTGAAACCTATGGCCCCGGGGTCTATTTTCCATCATATTAATCTTCCAACACTTAGCTATTTTCGTTGCCTTTTATTTTACTTTGCATCTTATGACAAAAATACCAAAAATATTATCTTATCATATCTATCAGATCTCACTCTCGTAAGTGACCATGTAGGGATTGACAACCCCTTATCGCCTTGGTTACGAGGATTTATTTGTTTGTGTAGGTGCGAGGGACTCGTGTGTAGCCTCCTACTGGATTGATACCTTGGTTCTCAAAAACTGAGGGAAATACTTACGCTACTTTGCTGCATCACCCTTTCCTCTTAAAGGGAAAACCAACGCAGTGCTCAAGAGGTAGCAAGAAGGATTTCTGGCGCCGTTGCCAGGGAGGTCTACGCAAAAGTCAACATACCAAGTACCCATCACAAACCCTTATCTCCCGCATTACATTATTTGCCATTTGCCTCTCGTTTTCCTCTCCCCCACTTCACCTTTGCCGTTTTATTCGCCCTCTCTTTTTCGTTCGCCTCTTTTTTGTTTGCTTCTTGTTGCTCGTGTGTTGGATTGCTTGCTTGTCACGATGGCTCAAGATAATACCAAATTATGTGACTTTACCAATACCAACAACAATGATTTCCTTAGCACTCCGATTGCTCCTCTTACCGATACTGAATCTTGTGAAATCAATGCTACTTTGTTGAAGCTTCACTACTAGAAAAAGGCTTACTAGTGGCGCACCAGTTTTGCCTACTAATGGCGCACTACTGGTGCGCCACTAGCACCACGCCACTAGTATTTTTTACTAATGGCGCACCACTAGTGCGCCATTAGTATCTGGTATACTAATGGCGCACCAGGCAGTGCGCCATAAGTATAGGCCACGGTGTGCCATTAGTATGCCTCCCAGGGGGCCATATTTACCCATGTGCCTAGCCATACTAATGGCGCACCGCGTGGTGATGCGCCATTAGTATCCTTTGGCATACTAATGGCGCACTGCGGGGTGATGCGCCATTAGTATCCTTTGGCATACTAATGGCGCACTGCGGTGTGATGCGCCATTAGTATGTATATTAGGGATTATTTTTTTTCTTTTCTGATTTTTGCACAGATTACAAAATATATTATTGGACAGAATATAAGCAGCACCACGCAGCAACAGCAGATTCATTGAATACAATAGAAGATTAGTCTCCGAATACAATTCATCATATTAGTCTCCGAATTCAAAAGACCGAACAAAGATAGAACATTACAAGTCTCGAGACCGCGAGTAGCGAGTTTGTCGAAAGTAATACTAATCCTAACAAGTCCTACTAATCATCATCATACAACTTCTACTCGTTATTAATAACAAGTCATACGATCATCATCCTGATAGTCATCCAACCAACCCTACTTAATTGTTCTTAGCACATGATCATCAATATTAGGCAGGACCTAAATACCCTATTTAAGGTAAAATAGCATAAAACAATATAGACCCTGACTCTCCATTATGGAGAATGGAGATCATCCTGTCTCCAATTCTTGCGCGGCGCTTCCTTTTGCTTCCAAGAACCTCCTTACGACTGTCCATACATTTTTTCCATTCTCTGATTAGCATGTCTCCACTTCTTCTAGAAATCCGGTATGGACAGTTGAGATTCGTAGGATGACCTGGATATAAGTTGAAAACACGAAGACTGCCATTCTAATACATCAAATGAGGCACACAATCCTCAGGGATTCTCTGTTGAAAAACATAGTAATAACTTCATAGTTAGCAATGATGTACTAGTTTTAGAAGTATGCAAAAGATGCACGGATGTCGTAATAGTAAAAAATCTTACCAGGGTATCTCCATGGTAGTTACCGTAGTTCAACACGTGCACTAGTGGCACATATTGACCATAATGTTGAGGAGTTTGATTGTAGATATTGTAATTCTCAAGATCAGTACAAAATCTGACCAGATGATTTTTCTCCTGATAAGTTAACTCGGAGCCATCGGTGTAGTGGGTTTTGTCTACCATGTTCCGCACATTTTTCGAACAATCAAAATAAGCTGTCAATGGAAATAAGTTGTCAACTATTTTGAAATAAACAATATAAATTAGTTAATAATTAACTATGTTTGAGAAACTCACATTGCGGTAGAACTGGAGGCGTATCAACAAGGACCCAAATGTCCATATTGTCATGGTCGGTGTCAGGATCACCAAGATCCATGGTGACAAGCATACCCTCATCAAAACCATACATCTTGCAAAATGCTTCCCAATTTTTGCAACCAAAATGGGTTACGCTCTCAGCATTATACAGATTTACTTCAAAATCCACATCATGATGTGTCCTTAGGTGAATTTTCTTCATTTCAAAATTTTCATGATCTTCAAAATCCATCCTCTCCAAGACATAGCGTCTTGCATGGCATGGGATAAACTATACTCGAATTGTAAAAGATGAAATTACACGTTGAAATAGTTGAAGTCATGCTTAATTATGAAAAAACACTTGTCGTCGTTGCGTACCATTTCAACTTCGAATGTCTCCTCGAGATTAATGTTGAAGTGCCGATCATCGTCCAGGTGAGGCCTGTCGCATAGACCTCGACCGTCATGGCACCAGTCGCACTCCCCCGGGAGATTTTCGTCGTCCGATGACGACATTTCCTATGTTCATCATTCAAAACTACATCATCTCTGTTGGGTCCAATAAGATAATCCAAAGTGTGGTGAAAACACGCCCTTCGAACTGGTTTGAGCAATTGGTGAATGGGGATGGTCTAAGATTTTCAGTAGTAAGAAGTGAAGTGGTAATTTTGAGAGCAAATGGTTAGGATGAGTGGTTCCTACTTAATTAAGTACTAAGACCCCGGCCCATGCATTAGTCACAAGTAACCCATATGTCCTATTTCATGGAAAAGTCATGCTAAAATTCATGGAAAATTTCAGCATGACCTTTGCTGAAAATAGGACATATGGAGTACCCGAATTTGCCGGAACGGAAGTTAATCGACATTCCAGCAAACTCAAGGGCCTCTCGGGGTACAGCAGCAGCATCACAAGTTGACAAAATTTCAGTATTACAGACTTGCTGTCAGCATCACAAGTAGTACCAATGGAAGTGGAGCATTACTACTCTACAGAAAGATAACGCAATGTAACAAAAGTGTAACTCTATCTATCTACAATGAGTGGAAATGGCCAAGCCTAAACAACTTACTACTCGATTGATTAAGCATGTGGATTTGTCAATGATTAATATGATATAAGTGTAACTCTGAAATGAAAGACCATATAGATAAAACAATGCAACAGAAATGAAAGACCATGTGGATTTTCTCAGAACTTTAAGCGCAAATGTCAAGAGCACAGAGTACACATTCTCAAAGAGAAGTTCAGTTCTGCAATCGACAAACCAGACACTTTAATTTTTATCACGGAAGGGTTTACCCCTCCGATTTCCATTAAGAGAAACCAACAGCAAACTACAAGAACCAGTTATCTTACAAAGATAAAACCAAAAGCTACTTACTACAGGAGCTTATGTCTGGACCTGATGACAACACTGCTTATGGACCCTTATAACTTGGTGCACTTGCATTCAGTCACCACCACCAAATCCTAGTGCAGCTGTGGTTCTAAAATCCTAGTGCACTTGCACTTGGTGCACTTGGAGAACATGATTGGGCATTCTGAAACATAATTGCTCTAGTGCAGCTGTGGTTCCAATTGAGGTGTGCTCTATGGTCTTATACATAAGCCAAACAAAGGGTTCAGCAGCAAGCAGGTGCACAACTGCATCACTCCCTGTCTCCCTCCCTTCAGATACAGCGGCTCAAAAGTCAAGTAAACTGATGATTAATCTAACAAGCCTCACAGTAGCTAACTGTACCTAACTGTACCTAACTGAATTTTTTGACAGTAGCTAACTGTATTTAGTAATTTTTCTGTAACAGTCTTGCCCCTATTTGAAGGACAGTAGCTAACTGTATTTAGTAATTTTTCTGTAACAGTCTTGCCCCTATTTGAAGGACAAGCAAATAGATACCTAAAATCCACTAGTATTGCCTCTAAAAAAGCCTAACTGGATTTTTCTGTAACTGTACCTAACTGAATTTTTCTGTACCTAACTGAACTATAAGGAGTTAACTGAAATTCACTAGTATTGCCTCTAAAAAATCCTAAAGTCCACTATTATCTACTTTAGGCACAATCATACACAATTCTGACTGTACGGTAACAATTGTACTCTATCAAAATGTTGAAAATTTTGACATTCAGAGGGTCACCTGCGTGGTGGTGCCCTGCACAGCGATCGTTGAGCTCGCGCGGTGTGGTGAGCTCGCCGGAGATGGACGGGCCCTGCACAGCGATCGAGACTCAAAGCAGAGGTTGAGGGCAAGAGGAAGAAGAAGAAGAAGGAAGTGGAGGGGAGGGGCTCACCTGCAGTCGAGGGC
>NC_057811.1:44566366-44622653 GCF_018294505.1 Triticum aestivum | reverse complement strand
GTTTTTTTTTACATAGCAATGGCGCACCAGCCAGAGATGCGCCATTAGTAATATTTTTTTTATTTTTTTTGTTGCATCTAATAATTTTTTAGAAAATGAATATGAATATGAAACAGTAATATTTTTTTATAAAAACAGTAATAATATTTATGAATATGAAAAAAAATCATCAAATTTATTATTTGAAAATATAATCAAATTTGTTTTTTTGCAATTTTAGTTGCATTCATTAGTAGTTTTGCAAAAAAAAGACACTAATGGCGCAGCAGGGAACAGTGCGCCATTACTAGTTTAAACTAGTAATGGCGCACTGTTCTCCGGTGCGCCATTAGTAGTTTTGCAAAAAAATAAAAAATAAAAAAAATATAGTAGTGGCGCACTATGTGGCTGGTGCGCCATTACTAGTTCTAACTAGTAATGGCGCGCTGTGCCCCGGTGCGCCATTAGTATGTTTGAAAAAATGAAATAATTTTTTTTGTTACTAATGGCGCACCGTGTGTCTGGTGCGCCATTAGTGTCTTTCACACTAATGGCGCACCAGCACATGGTGCGCCACTGCTATATAGCAATGGCGCACCACATGTCTGGTGCGCCATTAGTGGCCATTCCATCTATAACCCTTTTCCTAGTAGTGCTTGTCATGAAAGATCAATTCGCCGGCCTTCCTAGTGAAGATGCCGCTACTCATCTAAATAGCTTCATTGATTTGTGTGATATGCAAAAGAAGAAATATGTTGACAATGATATTGTTAAATTGAAGCTATTTCCTTTTTCGCTTAGAGATCGTGCTAAAGCTTGGTTTTCGTCTTTGCCTAAAAATAGTATTGATTCTTGGAATAAGTGCAAAGATGCTTTTATCTCTAAGTATTTTCCTCCCGCTAAGATTAGCTCTCTTAGAAACGATATTATGAATTTTAAGAAACTTGATCATGAACATGTTGCACAAGCTTGGGAGAGGATGAAATTAATGATACGTAATTGCCCCATGCATGGTTTGAATTTGTGGATGATTATACAAATTTTTTATGCCGGATTGAATTTTGCTTCTAGAAATCTTTTAGATTCGGCCGCGGGAGGCACTTTTATGGAAATCACTTTAGGAGAAGCTACAAAACTCCTAGATAATATTATGGTTAATTATTCTCAATGGCATACTGAAAGACCTACTAATAAAAAAGTGCATGCGATAGAAGAAATTAATGTTTTGACTGGAAAGATGGATGAACTTATGAAATTATTTGCTACTAAGAGTGTTTCTTCTGATCCTAATGATATGGCTTTGTCTACTTTGATTGAGAATAATAATGAATCTATGGATGTGAATTTTGTTGGTAGGAATAATTTTTGGTAACAACGCGTATAGGGGAAACTTTAATCCTAGGCCTTATCCTAGTAATTGCTCTAATAATTATGGTAATTCCTACAACAATTCTTATGGAAACATTAATAAGATGCCCTCTGAATTTGAGACTAGTGTTAAGGAATTTATGAATTCGCAAAAGAATTTCAATGCTTTGCTTGAAGAAAATTTGCTTAAAGTTGAAGAATTGGCTAGGAACGTCGATAGAATTTCTCTTGATGTTGATTCCTTGAAACTTAGATCTATTCCACCTAAGCATGATATCAATGAGTCTCTCAAAGCCATGAGAATTTCCATTGACGAGTGCAAAGAAAGAACTGCTAGGATGCGTGCTAAGAAAGATTGCTTTATAAAAGCGTGTTCTTCCAATTTTTATGAAAACAAAGATGAAGATCTAAAAGTTATTGATGTGTCCCATATTAAATCTTTGTTTTGCAATATGAATCTTGATAATGATGGGACTGAATATGATCCACCTTTACCTAGAAGGCGTTCCAGAAATTTGGAGTTTTTAGATCTTGATGCTAAAATTGATAAAAGTGGGATTGAAGAGATCAAAACATTAGATATTAATGAACCCACTATTTTGGATTTCAAGGAATTTAATTATGATAGCTGCTCTTTGATAGATTGTATTTCCTTGTTGCAATCCGTGCTAAATTCTCCTCATGCTTATAGTCAAAATAAAGCCTTTACCAAACATATCGTTGATGCTTTGATGCAATCTTATGAAGAAAAACTTGAGTTGGAAGTTTCTATCCCTAGAAAACTTTATGATGAGTGGGAACCTACTATTAAAATTAAAATTAAAGATCATGAATGCTATGCTTTGTGTGATTTGGGTGCTAGTGTTTCCACGATTCCAAAAACTTTGTGTGATTTGCTAGGTTTCCGTGATTTTGATGATTGCTCTTTAAACTTGCACCTTGCGGATTCGACTATTAAGAAACCTATGGGAAGAATTAATGATGTTCTTATTGTTGCAAATAGGAAATATGTGCCCGTAGATTTTATCGTTCTTGACATAGATTGCAATCCTTCATGTCCTATTATTCTTGGTAGACCCTTAGAACGATTGGTGCAATCATTGATATGAAGGAAGGGAATATTAGATTCCAATTTCCATTAAAGAAAGGCATGGAACACTTCCCTAGGAAGAAAATAAAATTACCATATGAATCTATTATGAGAGCCACTTATGGATTGCCTACCAAAGATGGCAATACCTAGATCTATCCTTGCTTCTATGCCTAGCTAGGGGCGTTAAACGATAGCGCTTGTTGGGAGGCAACCCAATTTTATTTTTAGTTTTTTTTTGCTTTTTGCTTATGTTTAAGAATAAATATTTGTTCTAGCCTCTGGTTATATGTGTTTTTATGTTTTAATTAGTGTTTGTGCCAAGTTAAACCTATAAGATCTTCTTGGATGATAGTTATCTGATCTTGCAGAAAATTCCAGAAACTTTCTGTTCACAAAAATAATTGTTAAAAATCACCAGAACGTGATAAAATATTGATTCCAATTGCTCCTGATCAATAAATAAATTGTATAGGTCTTCCTATTTTGGCTGAGTTTTTGGAGTTCCAGAAGTTTGCGTTAGTTACAGATTACTACAGACTGTTCTGTTTTTGACAGATTCTGTTTTTCGTGTGTTGTTTGCTTATTGTGATGAATCTATGGCTAGTAAAATAGTTTATAAACCATAGAGAAGTTGTAATACAGTAGGTTTAACACAAATATAAATAAATAATGAGTTAATTACAGTACCTTGAAGTGGTCTTTTGTTTTCTTTCGCTAACGGAGCTCACGAGATTTCTGCTGAGTTTTGTGTTGTGAAGTTTTCAAGTTTTGGGTGAAAGATTTAATGGATTATGGAACAAGGAGTGGCAAGATCCTAAGCTTGGGGATGCCCATGGCACCCCCAAGATAATCTAAGGACACCTAAAATCCAAAGCTTGGGGATTCCCCAGAAGGCATCCCCTCTTTCGTCTACTTCCATCGGTAACTTTACTTGGAGCTATATTTTTATTCAACACATGATATGTGTTTTGCTTGGAGCGTCTTGTATGATTTGAGTCTTTGCTTTTTAGTTTACCACAATCATCTTTGCTGTAAACACCTTTTGAGAGAGACACACATGATTCGGAAATTATTAGAATACTCTATGTGCTTCACTTATATCTTTTGAGTTATATAGTTTTTGCTCTAGTACTTCACTTATATCTTTTAGAGCATGGTGGTGGATTTGTTTTATAGAAACTATTGATCTCACATGCTTCACTTAGATTATTTTGAGAGTCTTAAATAGCATGGTAATTTTCTTAAGAAATCCTAATATGCTAGGTATTCAAGATTAGTAAAAACTTTCTTATGAGTGCGTTGAATACTAAGAGAAGTTTGATGCTTGATGATTGTTTTGAGACATGGAGGTAGTGATATTAAAGTTGTGCTGGTTGAGTAGTTGTGAATTTGAGAAATACTTGTGTTGAAGTTTTCAAGTCCCGTAGCATGCACGTATGGTAAACGTTATGTAACAAATTCGAAACATGAGGTGTTCTTTGATTGTCCTCCTTATGAGTGGCGGTCGGGGACGAGCGATGGTCTTTTCCTACCAATCTATCCCCCTACGAGCATGCGCGTAGTGCTTGGTTTTTGATGACTTGTAGATTTTTGCAATAAGTATGTGAGTTCTTTATGACTAATTTTGAGTCCATGGATTATACGCACTCTCACCTTTCCACCATTGCTAGCCTCTTTGGTACCGTGCATTGCCCTTTCTCACATTGAGAGTTGGTGCAAACTTCGCCGGTGCATCCAAACCCCGTGATATGATACGCTCTTTCACACATAAACCTCCTTATATCTTCCTCAAAACAGCCACCATACCTACCTATTATGGCATTTCCATAGCCATTCCGAGATATATTGCCATGCAACTTCCCACCGTTCCATTTATCATGACACGTTCATCATTGTCATATTGCTTTGCATGATCATGTAGTTGACATAGTATTTGTGGCAAAGCCACCATTCATAATTCTTTCATACATGTCACTCTTGGTTCATTGCATATCCCGGTACACCGCCGGAGGCATTCATATAGAGTCATACTTTGTTCTAGTATCGAGTTGTAATCATTGAGTTGTAAATAAATAGAAGTGTGATGATCATCATTTTCTAGAGCATTGTCCCAAGTGAGGAATTAAAAAAGAGAGAGAAATGCAAAAAAAAAGAGAAGTCCCAAAAAAATGAGAGAAAAAGAGAGAAGGGACAATGTTACTATCCTTTTACCACACTTGTGCTTCAAAGTAGCACCATGATCTTCATAATAGAGAGTCTCTTGTTTTGTCACTTTCATATACTAGTGAGAATTTTTCATTATAGAACTTGGCTTGTATATTCCAACAATGGGCCTCCTCAAGTGCCCTAGGTCTTCATGAGCAAGCAAGTTGGATGCACACCCACTTAGTTTCTTTTGTTGAGCTTTCATATATTTATCGCTCTAGTGCATCCGTTGCATGGCAATCCCTACTCCTTGCATTAATATCAATCGATGGGCATCTCCATAGCTCATTGATTAGCCTCGTTGATGTGAGACTTTCTCCTTTTTTGTCTTCTCCACATAACCCCCATCATCATATTCTATTCCACCGATAGTGCTATATCCATGGCTCACGCTCATGTATTGCGTGAAGGTTGAAAAAGTTTGAGATTACTAAAGTATGAAACAATTACTTGGCTTGTCATCGGGGTTGTGCATGATGAGAGCATTCTTGTGTGACGAAAATGGAGCATGACTAAACTATATGATTTGTAGGGATGAACTTTCTTTGGCCATGTTATTTTGAGAGGACATAATTGCTTAGTTAGTATGCTTGAAGTATTATTATTTTTATGTCAATATTGAACTTTTATCTTGAATCTTGTGGATCTGAATATTCATACCACAGTTAAGAAGAATTACATTGAAATTATGCCAAGTAGCATTCCACATCAAAAATTCTGTTTTTATCATTTACCTACTCGAGGACGAGCAGGAATTAAGCTTGGGGATGCTTGGTACGTCTCCAACGTATCTATAATTTTTGATTGATCCATGCTATATTATCTTCTGTTTTGGACATTATTGGGCTTTATTTTACACTTTTATATTATTTTGGGACTAGCCTATTAACCGGAGGCCCAGCCCAGAATTGTTTTTTTTGCCTATTTCAGTGTTTCGCACAAAAAGAATATCAAACGGAGTCCAAACGGAATGAAACCTTCGGGAATGTGATTTTTGGAACGAACGTGTTCCAGAGGACTTGGACCCTACGTCAAGAAAGCTACCAGGAAGCCACGAGGTAGGGGGCGCGCCTACCCCCCTGGGCGCGCCCTCCACCCTCGTGGGCCCCATGTTGCTCCACCGACGTACTCCTTCCTCCTATATATACCTACGTACCCCCAAACTACCAGATACGGAGCCAAAAACCTAATTCCACCGCCGCAACCTTCTGTACCCGTGTCATCCCATCTTGGGGCCTGTTCCGGAGCTCCGCCAGAGGGGGCATCGATCACGGAGGGCTTCTACATCAACACCATAGCCTCTCCGATGAAGTGTGAGTAGTTTACCTCAGACCTTCGGGTCCATAGTTATTAGCTAGATGGCTTGTTCTCTCTTTTTGGATCTCAATACAATGTTCTCCCCCTCTCTTGTGGAGATCTATTTGATGTAATCTTCTTTTGCGGTGTGTTTGTAGAGACCGATGAACTGTGGGTTTATGATCAAGTTTATCTATGAACAATATTTGAATCTTCTGAATTCTTTTATGTATGATTGGTTATCATTGCAAGTCTCTTCGAATTATGAGTTTGGTTTGGCCTACTAGATTGATCTTTCTTGCAATGGGAGAAGTGCTTAGCTTTGGGTTCAATCTTGCGGTGTCCTTTCCCAGTGACAGTAGGGGCAGCAAGGCACGTATTGTATTGTTGCCATCGAGGATAACAAGATGGGGTTTATATCATATTGCATGAGTTTATCCCTCTACATCATGTCATATTGCATAAAGCGTTACTCTGTTCTTATGAATTTAATACTCTAGATGCATGCTGGATAGCGGTCGATCTCTGGAGTAATAGTTGTAGATGCAGGCAGGAGTCGGTCTACTTGTGTCGGACGAGATGCCTATATACATGATCATGCCTAGATATTCTCATAACTATGCTCAATTCTGTCAATTGCTCAATAGTAATTTTTTCACCCACCGTAAATACTTATGTTCTCGAGAGAAGCCACTAGTGAAACCTATGGCCTCCGGGTCTATTTTCCATCATATTAATCTTCCAACACTTAGCTATTTTCGTTTCCTTTTATTTTACTTTGCTTCTTTATCACAAAAATACCAAAAATATTATCTTATCATATCTATCAGATCTCACTCTCGTAAGTGACCGTGTAGGGATTGACAACCCCTTATCGCGTTGGTTGCGAGGATTTATTTGTTTGTGTAGGTGCGAGGGACTCGTGTGTAGCCTCCTACTGGATTGATACCTTGGTTCTCAAAAACTGAGGGAAATACTTACGCTACTTTGCTGCATCACCCTTTCCCCTTCAAGGGAAAACCAACGCAGTGCTCAAGAGGTAGCAACATACTACGTTTGCGAGAACATTCGCATGATGTCGTCCGAAAGGAGCAAATCTGATAGACAACAATGGGTACGTTTGACAGAACACTATTCACAATTTTTACATGATTATCGATATCTAGTCACACAACTAATACACATGCATGCATATTGATCTCCTTCTTAACAGTTCAAAGACGTGCGGGAGAAGCTCCTACCAACAGAGTGCTTCAAGAGGAATTGCTCGACCAGGTCATAGATCCCAAAGTAGAATACTATTACCTGCTACTCTAGGGTAACGCATCAGAGAACAAAAATTTTCCGACCTACGCACCAGCCCAGGACCACTATGGAGACTGCATACATGGTTTGATCTTTTTCGTTACTGACTCGTAGCGCAGCGGAAGTAGAGTCGACGACGAGCAGCGGTGCAGATCCCCGCAGCTAGGATTTGCAACCTCCCAACTGCGAGGATGTATACCCTCATCTGTCCCTCTGACAGTCCTCCGGGAGGTGGTCGGACAGTCCCCCGAACGGTGTCGCGGACAGCCCTTCGGGAGGACCTTCGAAACTCGGACAGCCCTTCGGGAGGACCTTTGAAACTCGGACGGTCACACGGACAGCCATTCGGGAGGCACTCTCAAACTAAGACCGAAACAACGATCTCTCTACAGAGTTGCACACATACGGTGTCATCTATCCGGCAGGGCTTCGCCGTCCAGAACTAGTTCCCACCGGAACCCAGACATCCTTTCGGCTCTACGGGTGAGGGAGAGAGAAGCCAGATCATTGCAATGGCACTTGTATGTGAGAAAAAGTGAGTGTGGAGAGTGCCTCTCCACCTCTATTTATAGGAAAACACAAGGGGTAGGGAGCACATGAAAAACCCAAAATGCCCACACTTTATGTCACACATAAAGGGCATAAAGGGCATAAAGGGATGACAAGTGCAGCCCCATGGAGAAGCTGCACCCTCCAACGTCCCACCTTCATGGGGGCCCCAAAGCGGGTTCCTTGATCCCCAAGTCCTTCTAGAAGCCTTTTGGGAAAAGCCCCAAAAGGTGTCTTTCCATAAATATCCCAAAAAGCACTTTCACAATTCACGACGATATTTTTCAGTGTCCGTACGGACTGAAAATATTTATGTGGGCTTAGAACATTTCCAGTACCCACTAAAATAATTTTCAATGCGTTCTGAAACAATTCCAGATTACACATTTTCATCTGCGAAAAGCATCTGAAGTGGTTCCGGCAGCTCCGGAGCATTTCCAGCTTTTATCCCGGAAAATTCCAGAAAGTTGCCAGAATGACTCTGGCACCCTCCAAGAATTATCAGGCATGTGCCTAAACCAATTTGACTTAATAGTATATCCCGAAACTACTTTTCGGTTTCACCGAAACTCATCCGATGACCTCTCTCTGCGGAACTTTTCCGCTGTCCGAAACATTTCGGTGATTTTCTCTCAAACTCCCTGTCTAGAATTCAGCAGATAGATAACCCTTAAGCGTGTGACCCTATAGGTTCGGTGAAGTATAGACATGACCCGGAACTTCTTCCGATCAATGATCAACATCGGAGCCATGGAGACCCATATTGACCCCTATACCCACACGAATGAATATTCGAGTGCACCTCGAGTTGCAGTGAGCTATTCCTGTTGCTTCGCGATATGTCACAAACACCCGAGGTGAGATTTATTGCATCCCCGTGGACGAACAATTTGTCCACCATGCAAGTTACCTCGTTACCGGTTTTGTTCTCTTTTCTCGTTTCCGTGTTCCGGCATCCCAGTAATCAAATCACAAGGTGTCTGGCCACACGATTATGGACACCATAACACCGAGAGGGCCCGAGAATATCTCTCCATCGTCGGAGGAGCAAATCCCAATATTGAGCTAACAAGTTACTTGACATACTTTTCCATGAACCCGTAAGCCGCCGTAATAGCCACCCATTTACGGATGACGTTTAACAATCCCCAAAGTTCATGAAGCAAGCATGAAAAACTCGATACTCTCATGGTCTAAGGAATCATGCAAACGTTAACCATCTCTGTGTTATGTACCATTAAATTGTGACGAATGAATCTCATAGCATAACATCAATCCAGGTCGATTCAACAGAAATGTTCTCTTAACATTGTGCCCTCAAGGTTGCTGGCATAGACATGCCCATGATCAGGAAAACAGAACCATCATGCAACACTTGAGCTAGTCTTAGAGGCCAGACTAGGAATACATTTTACCGTTTATTATTCCACACGTCACTACTAGGGAAAAGCCTAGCAGTAGCGCGGGTTTTAGGTATATTAGTAGCGCGGGTGCCCGCGCTACTGATACGACGCTACAGCTAATAGGTAGTAGTAGCGCGGGTGCCACCCGCGCTACTACTACATCCGTTAGTAGTAGCGTGGATACCAACCGCGCTACTACTAACTGGTGGTTCTTTGAATTATTATTTTTGAAAGTTTTTTCCCGAATTTTCAAATTTCTGAATTATTTTAACCTCTAATCACCCTTCATCGCTGCTCAATTTAATCTCTAATCTCTAATAACCCCTCATCATTCCAAATCATCTAACTTCCCAGATGGTCACCCATCCTCTCACTACCCCAGCCTGAGCACACTTAACTTCCCGGTTCTATTCTCCCTCGTTTCCACGTCTGCACTTGTTGTTTTCCTGACAATATTAAGATGTCAATCCTATTAACCCTCAAGAGTTTAGCTTGAGCATGAAGTCACACATTTCACTGTTTGAGTTTGAAACAATTGTTCTAAAAAACAATAATTATTTAGTAACACTAATATTTCTTGAATAAGTAGTTTGACCATTGTTTGACCAGATTTGACCAAAATTCAAAAAAACTGAAATAATTATTTATTAACACTAATATGCTTGAATAATTATTTAGTAACACTAATACTTCTTGAATAAGTAGTTTGACCATAGTTTGACCAGATTTAACAAAAATTCAAAAAAACTAAAATTTGAGCATAACTTTTTTTCCTTTTAGAATTTGAGGATTCTAAAAATTTGCAAACAGGCCATAGTAGTGCGTGCATATGAGTCTTCCTCCGAGCCTCGTGGTTATTGCAGACTCGAGAACCATAGCAGTTATAGCATGGAACATAAACATAATTATGAACCGGGAGATAATCAATAACATTTATTATTGCCTCTAGGGCATATCTCCTACAGACTCCCACTTGCACTAGAGTCAGTAATCTAGTTAATGCTAATGCACTTTACACCTATGGCTTACTGGTGTAAAAATGCTTCGCATGTGGTATAGCCTGATATCCATCGGATCTGACAACTTCAGCTCCGTGTGTATCTCTGCATATCCTCGCGTTTTCACGCTTTCACAAAATTCATATTTTGTGCGGACTTGGCTTTGTATATATGTGAATCATTGGTCGAAACCTGATTCGTCAGACTGAGTTATGGAGCAACTATCTGCAATACTGTCCCATTGACCAAAGCCTTCTTGGAACCATACCAAGTTCATGAATGAACTATATGATTCAACATCTTTGTCTTTGTCGCTTCTAAAGCGGCAACATACTTCGCCTCTGTTATAGAATTCGCCACAGTAACTTGTTTGTTACAATTTTCAACTAACTGCACCACCATATTGTGTGTTACATAAAACCCTCAATTTAAATCAAAAATTGCATGGAGAAATGATGAAGATTGTATCGATGTAACCTTTTACAACGAACTCTTCATGATCTCCACTTGCGAGAAAACATGTCATCAGTGCAACTTTAGTACTCAATGATCCTTTTTTCACTGTTGTCCCATGATTAGTACTTTTGATCACTTTGGTATCTATACTCGCAACAACTTGGGAGTATTGGACATATCTGGTTGTTTTACATTTCATGGAATACATGATTAATCCAAAAACATGAGTGCGTGGAACTTGTCGTTCTTAGTGCTAAATGGTTTTAGCATCGTGAAATATGTATTTTTGCTCAGCCCTATTAGGTAAATTTATCTCCATAGATCATTATGCCTAATATCAAGGCTATTTAGCCCAAGCCCTTCATCAAAAAACTATTTTCAAATGAAGTCCTAATTCGTGTCAAGAAATTTATTTCCAATTAACAATGTGTCAAGCACACAAGGTTTTCAAAAATATTATTATGCTCCCACTTACTTTCTTGAAACCACAAGCATCTTCGTTACCCATTGATGAAGTCAAACCCCTTTGACCATTCCATCAAAAACGAAGATTCCAACTCCATTTTGCTCTCTTCTGTCCATTGCTGGAACATTGAAGCTATCATACTTGCTAGCATCCTCTCGACCGACAAAATACTTTGGATTGTATCACATACAAGTCCTAGGTTGTATTTCCATTTCATGGAAATTCTTTTGTCATCCATGTTTCATATCTCACATTTTGAAATATGTATTAATTGCTAGTTTAACCCGAACCAACTTTAAGCATTGCTACGGTGAGACAATCTCATTGTAGTCAACTACTTGAACTTGTTATTGCAACAAGTCGAGCTTAAAGGATACTTTTTTTATCTGTATTAGATTATAGTCCCATTACAGTCCGTTAGACTCCAAGTCTTTCGGAGGGTTTATCAAGGTTTAAATCTTGAATCATTTATGGAAACTATCTCAGATTATATTGGCATTTAGCCAATTCCGGAGTCAAGGCCCATCAACGCTTCCTCGTGCATCATAGGTATACTATTGTCTAACAACAATATCTCGTTTGCACACCTGAGAGGTTTGCACGAGCTTTGCCTATGTTGTTCAGCTGCAAGTTCGATCGAAGTCCATATATCTAATGTAGAGGCTTCCGTATCAGTTGCAGTAGGAAACTCTGGAATCACTTCCAAGGTTCCTTTCTTTTGACCTGATGACGAAGATACTTGTTATCTCGTCGAGTTGCACTATCCTCCCACTTACCCTTTTGCAAGAACTATTCTCTTTAAAAGCATACCGTTTTGTGGCAAAAAACCTTTGCCTCGGTATAGTGGTGGGGGAATACCCAATGACTTGGGATAACTTACAAAGTAGCACTTGTCTGATTTGGAATAGGTTTGTAACCTTTTACACAAGCCCCATATTCCAAATGTTAAGAAAAGATATAACATGGTTGGGCGTACCATACCATGCCGTCATTTCAACAGACCTGATGGAGCTTTTTTCAGTGTAAAAGCAGCAGTCTCTAAAGCATTACTCTTTAAAAGTGATAATGGCAAATTTATTTATGTCATCTTTGATCTTACCATGTCATAAATGGTTTGATTACATCTTCACAGACATTCCACTCATAGTGGTGTTCCGGGAGGTGTAAGTTACGGAACTCTTTTCACAACTCACCAGACATTCGCTAAACTTGTAACTCAGATATTCCTTTCTGCAATCAAATTGTAGAAACATAATTTCCTTGTTACAATAACTTCTACTTCATTTTTGAAAACCTTTCGAATGATTTCAAAAGATCCAAACTTACGTCTCATCAAGCAAATATCCATATATCTACTTGAGTCATTTCTGAAGATATATAAATCCACTACTTGCAACAACATTTATTGAAGTACACACATCAAAATGTATGATCACCAATAAGTTTGTTGCTCGTTCCTTATGGCCTGTGAACGGTATTTCAGTCACTTCACTTTTCAGAGGAAAGTTGCAAGTGTCAGATGCTTTAAAATCAAACGACTTCAAAATCCATCATAATGGAATTTTTCCATGCGGGTTTCTCCAATGTGACCAAATGCAGTGCCACACATGTGTGGTATTCTCATAGTCTTGCGACATTTAGCGTTAGTGTTATGGATATATCATTTTACCATCAATATTCATAACATACATCCCATCTTGGATGGAAGCATGGCCCTTCATGTTATTCATAATACTGAACAACAATTGTTCTTTTATGAACAACCCTTACGCAATAAAGATTGTGCAATGGGCTAGAGTGTAAGAAACTCTAAAATGAATTATGAAAGTAAACACAGAGGTAATATATTAATATCATTATTCATAACATACATCTCCTTCATAATGAAAGTATGGCCCTTATGTTTATTCATAATACTGAACATCAAAAGTTCTCTTATGAACAACCTTCTTGCAAGATACTTTATGCAATGGGCTAGAGTGTGTAAAATTTCTATTTTTTTTTATGAAAATAAATACATATGGCAATACACCGATGGAAGATATAGTACTCCCTCTGTAAACTAATATAAGAGCGTTTAGATTACTAAAGTAGTGATCTAAATGCTCTTATATTAGTTTACGGAGGGAGTAACATTTACTATGTTCCATGTGTGTATCTAAACCTCATTCCTGGCCAGTCTTTCAGGCCATAGTAGTTCTTACATCGAGTTGCAAAAAAAATGCAATCGAGCGGGTATCTTTGTGACTAACTCACAATACCCAAGAATTAGTGATTAACATGTTTAACCATAACTCCCAAGAACTATATCTTTGACCAGCCTTCTATACATCAAAAACTTGTATGACATTCATACATGAGCTGGATATTCCTGTCATCTTTCTTTCTGCCTTTATACTTCTAACAGTTTAACTTTTAGTATTTCCTACTCGCAAAAGAAGCACCCAACTTAAGAGTGGCATTAGCCCCAGACTTCCTAGGCGTGTAAGTCATACTAACACCCTTTGGACACTTCCTTTCTCTTTAAGGTGTTGTTTTATTCACCTTTCATCATACGACAGGTGTTCTTCTGGATCCCACTCCTATCAGTCTAATGCATAGTAAACACTTTACTAATAATTTGCAAACAAACATTGCTTTGGATATTTCATATCTTTTAGCCTTTGTTTGTATCTGAAAATTAATTTTTAGTTCCATGAATATCACATAACTATCCCAAACTTTCGAAGTTCGAGTTTCATGGAAGCAAACATATTGCACTTGACCGCAACGGAATTCTAGCTTTTGGATCGAAGGACGAGAGTCTCATCATCCATTGCATTTAGCGGGAGTATACGGAAAGCATGCGATAGGACAAAGTCCTTCTCGACACTTTTGAGGACAATCCTCACATTACGTTACCAATCGTAAACCAGATATTTAGCAACTATTCAATTTTAACAGGGAAGGTGGAAATGCGAGCCATTATTCTACAACTATTTTGCAAGTAACACTTAGATAGTGTTCATAATTAGTTGCACTGAGAATTAAACATATTAATTCAACATTGCACTCCCACTCAAATCAATATCTCTCATAATTAATTTTGAGTGATACAAGATCCAGACTTCAATTCATCGCCATAGAATCATCATCTCATAACGGGAATTTTAATCGGTAGGCCAACTTGCCGATCACATCTCTATGTGACTCTTGCTCATCTTTCAATGCGTGTGTTCCGAGCTCAGGACGATCCTGCCATGAACGTCAAGACAACCAAGTGATCTTGCTGCGAGGTCTGACCTCACCCGCCTCACACTTCTCTAATCGTTCGTACCCATGCATCCATGGCCCACACCGAATAGATAGGTGTCATGACGGTGCTACACTTGGGAGAACACTAACTACTTGATATTTAAGTGAGAGATCACCCTAATAAAAAGCGACTACCGCGCAATCAAGAAGGGTGCATCAAGAGGGAGAAACATCTCAGGCAATTCATAATAGCATGATATGGTATAGCCTCTTCTGACGGAGAAGTCTTTCATTTCTTCATCTTCAGCATTCGCGTTGGTGTTCACCTTCGCGAAGATTGCCACCACCTTGTCGATGCACCAGATAATAGTGCTATCTCCATAGCGTATAAAATTAATGCATTACTTAAGATTGACACGCAGGTCATTAAAGTGTAATCGTATGGCTCCAGCCATCATGCTGAATCATGACACGCAGGTCATGTTAATTACATTATATAGTCATCTCGTACATAAGCAAATTATTATGAGCATTGCTATACCACATCACATGCACACAAACCCTCCTGCAAAACCAAGTTAGACGCCTCTAATTGGTTCGTGCAAAAACTTGTTTTTCGTGGCTTCTAAGGTTTTGAAACAAACCGAAACTACCAACGTCCATCATCAAGTATGATAATTCAAGTCGCTAGATTAAGTTTGCGGGGTGGATGAAACACGAGATAATAAAATCTCAAGCCCCAAACTGAACTTCGTCATACGCATGACCCCCGTGCAGATCATATCTGCATTGCCCTTTTGTCTGCGAAATTTCATCTTTCTTTCTAACTATGGTGGATTTCCACAAACTCTTAGCACTTCGTTGATCAATCAGGATTGCGGATTGCCAGAACATTGAAAATCCACCATGCCGTTATCAAGATCAGAAATATGCAAATTCCAGGGAAGCAACAAGAACATCGGGTAACAGATTTCATCTGCTACCCGCACAAATAATTTTCAGTAATAGAACTCATCTACTACAAATTATATTGTGCAACACCCATACATCTCTATGTATTCTAGATCGCAACCTGCATCTACGCATAGCACGGCTCATGATGCCACTGTAGGGTAACGCAGCAGAAAACAAAAAAATTCCGACCTACACACCAGCCCAGGACCACTATGGAGACTGCATACATGGTTTGATCTTTTTCATTACCGACTCATAGCGCAGCGGAAGTAGAGTCAATGACGAGCGGCGGTGCAAATCCCCGCAGCTAGGATTTACAACCTCCCAACTGCGAGGATGTATACCCTCATCTGCCCCTCGGACAGCCCTCCGGGAGGTGGTCGGACAGTCCCCCGGACGGTGTCGCGGACAGCCCTTCGGGAGGACCTTCAAAACTCGGACGGTTACACGGACAACCCTTCGGAAGGACCTTTGAAACTCGGACGGTCACACGGACAGCCCTTCGAGAGGCACTCTCGAACTAAGACCGAAACTACGATCTCTCTACAGAGTTGCACACATACGGTGTCATCTATCCGGCAGGGCTTCGCCGTCGAGAACTAGTTCCCACCGGAACCTGGACAACCTTTCGGCTCTACGGAACTACTTCGTGGGGAGGGAGAGAGAAGCCAGATCACTGCAATGGCACTTGTATGTGAGAAAAAGTGAGTGTGGACAGTGTCTCTCCACCTCTATTTATAGGAAAACCCAAGGGGTCGGGAGCACTTGAAAAACCAAAAATGCCCACACTTTATGTCACACATAAAGGGCATAAAGGGATGACAAGTGGAGCCCCATGGAGGAGCTGCACCCTCCAACGTCCCACCTTCATGGGGCCCCCCAAAGGGGGTTCCTTGATCCCCAAGTCCTTCTAGAAGCCTTTTGGGAAAAGCCCCAAAAGGTGGCTTTCCATAAATATCCCAAAAAGCACTTTCACTATTCACGACGACATTTTTCAGCGTCCGTTCGAACTGAAAATATTTATGTGGGCTTAGAAAATTTCTAGTACCCACTAAAGTAATTTTCAACGCGTTCCAAAACAATTCCAAATTAGTGATTTTCATTTGAGAAAAGCATCTGAAGTGGTTCCGGCAGCTCCGGAGCATTTGCAGCTTTTATCCCGGAAAATTCCAGAAAGTTTCCAGAATGACTCTGGCACCCTCCAAGAATTATCAGGCATGTGCCGAAACCAATTTGACTTAATAGTATATCCCGAAACTACTTTTCGGTTTCACCAAAACTCATCCGATGACCTCTCTCTGCGGAACTTTTCCGCTGTCCGAAACATTTCGGTGTCCGAAACTTTTTCGGTGATTTTCTCTCAAACTCCCTGTCTAGAATTCAGCAGATAGATGACCCTTAAGCATGTGACCCTATAGGTTCGGTGAAGTATAGACATGACCTGGAACTTCTTCCGATCAATGATGAACATCGGAGCCGTGGACACCCATATTGACCCCTATACCCACACGAATGAATATTCGAGTGAACCTCCAGTTGCAGTGAACTATTCCTGTTGCTTCGCGATATGTCACAAACACCCGAGGTGAGATTTATTGCATCCTCGTGGACGAACAATTTGTCCACCATGCAAGTTACCTCATTTCCGGTTTTGTTCTCTTTTCTCGTTTCCGTGTTCCGGCATCCCAGTAATCAAATCACAATGTGCCTGGCCAGACGATTATGGATACCATAACACCGAGAGGGCCCGAGAATATCTCTCCATCGTCGGAGGAGCAAATCCCAATCTTGAGCTATCAAGTTACTTGACATACTTTTCCATGAACCTGTAAGCCACCATAATAGCCACCCATTTATGGATGACGTTCAGCAAACCCCAAAGTTCATGAAGCAAGCATGAAGAAACTCGATACTCTCATGGTCTAAGGAATCAAGCAAATGTTAACCATCTCTGTGTTATGTACCATTAAATTGTGACGAATGAATCTCATAGCATAACATCAATCCAGGTCGATTCAACAGAAATGTTCTATTAACATTGTGCCCTCTAGGTTGCTGGCATAGACATGCCCATGATCAGGATAACAGAACCATCATGCAACACTTGAGCTGGTCTTAGAGGCCAGACTAGGAATACATTTTACCGTTTGTTATTCCACACGTGCATATGAGTCTTCCTCCGAGCCTCGTGGTTATTGCATACTCGAGAACCATAGCAGTTATAGCATGGAACATAAACATAATTATGAACCGGGAGATAATCAATAACATTTATTATTGCCTCTAGGGCATATCTCCTACAGCTACCGCCCCCATGAACCACTCCCAATTGTCATCGTGCTCCGAAGGCACCAAGGCAACATGTAGGAGAAATTGCATATATACCAAATTGTATATATATACATGTGTATGTGTGAATAATGGTGGTTGTGAGACATTCGATGATATATAGTTCTACGAGAAATTCTATATATTTATATATATGCATAACGTGTACAATATGTAGTGTCGTAAAATACCAGGAAACGAAAAAGATATAAATGGAAAACACAAAATTAAAGAAAAAGAAATCATGAATCCAACACCCCCAACATTTTAGTACCGGTTGGTGTTACCAACCGGTAATAAAGTGCTCCCCGCCCCCGTCACTGGCTCGTGCCACGTGGTGGCTGTGACAGCCTGGTTTTTTCCCTCTTTTATTTGCCTGATTTTCATTTGGATTGATTTTGAAATTTGAAGTTTTTGAATCCTTTCATATGGACTTAAACACTTGGGTACCCCTTGGCTTTCACCCAAGTGCCTCATTTCCCTCTCTAATCATCTTTTCCTCTCTGGTTCTACTCAAAATAATATTTGGAATATTTTTCTTCAATGAAAAATATTCATTTCCCTCTCTTAAACCCTAGCTAGCTCAATGTGCTCCAAAGCAACCCCAATTTTTCTTGCCCACAAAAATCTGAGAAAATTCACAAATAGTCTTTGAACCCTAGGGAACCTTCCTGAGCAAAAATATTTCATCACTTTTTGGAATATTTTTGCTACAGAAAATATTTTCTGTTTTGGACAGAAATGGTGGTTTCTACAGCAACTACCATTTTACTTGCTCTAATGTTGATGCTTTTTCTTGTGCATCATCACCTTAGTAGATGATTGCTAACCTCCAAAGCCCAGCTCGCAATTCCCAGCCGTTTGACCTCAGTAACCTCTCAAAGTTACTGATCAGAAACTTACTAGGCTTGTGAAATCTTTTCTACTGCGTCTGGATCCAAACCAAAGCGTGGTAATCTTAAAAACTACCACGAACAAGAAGCCAGACATCAGTTTTGGACTTAGGTTGGCCTAAGGGCAAAGTTCACGCGGTGACCACGCGTGTACACGATGCCAACCTACATGTCGACGCGCTCTGAGTGCCGCCGAGCGCTCTGTTTCACGCGTGCTCGCTTCCCCGCCTGCCTAAGCATGCCAAACCTCGCCACAATCTTCGTCCTAGCTCCCTTAACTCTCCCCTGGCACTCACTGATGCCGGAGCTCGCCGCAGCGAGCACGGGCGCGGTCCGGCCAACACAACAGTGCGCTCTGCACTGTGCTCGTCGCCTTCCTCTCGATCCTGTGCTCGTCCCCGTTCGCCCACAGTCCCCGCGTGAGCTGCATCACCTTCTCCCTCTCTATCTAACGCCGCTCGTCGCTGGGCGCCGTGTCCAGGTGTCACCGGCGGAGCCCGATCCCCCCTCGATGCTCGCCTATAAATGGAGCCCTCCCCAGCCTCCTCGAGCACCATCTTCCACTCCCGCACACTCCACAACCTCGTAGAGAACCGTAGCCCGGCCGGGCAGGCCGCGGGCCGCCGTCCCCGAGCTCGAGCTCGACGGCGATCCCCTCGGGTCGTCTCCGTAGCTCCGGCCCCTCCCATGCCTGGGCAACCCTTCCAGGGCCTCCGCAACTCTGCAGTGGTGCAGTTCCGCCCGGTTGGAGCCCCTGGAGTCGCCTCTGCTCGCCGTCGTCTTCGTCTTCGGCGAGCACTGCTTCCTGTCTCCGCTAGAGAGGACGATTCCGACGCCGTCCGACCACCCCTAGCTACTCTATGGGTACGGGCAGGTGCGCCTCCGTCTCCTCTCTTGATCCCTCCCTCTCGATTTGGCCAAGAAGCCCTCATCCACGGCGTGTGCTCCAGCGAAGCCGCGCCATCCTCTGTTTCCTTCTCCATCTCCCCCTCACCTGACTAGCGGGGCCCGCTAGTCAGCCACTCAGTACGCGCGCGAAGCGGTACGAGTGGTGGCGCCCCGAGGCTTTACGCCTTCGACGTCACCCCCCAGTCTGTTTTTATTTAAATTCAAATTTCATTTATATCCAGAGAGCTTCAAACAGCTATAACTCTTCAACCATAAGTCCAAATAAATTGATTCTTTTTGCATTGTGTTCTTTGCAAAGAAATCTAGCTGCTCACCAAAAATGGGATTTTTCCCTGCTGTCTAGATTTTCTGGTGATTTTCAGAAGGGTTCTTGATGTTTTCTTTTTGTGTTTTTAAATATTTTCAGAGAGAGAAGCGTGTCTTGAGGATCACCAGAAGGCTTGTGAACCTCATCTGCACTAAGGCAAGCCACAACAACATTTTCATGATGCCACTACAATATTTGTGATTTTTTTTCTACTTGAATGAATGATTTAATCCATGCATAAAATCACTATTATGCTATTTATATTCTGTTAGTGCTTGTTTAAGTGCATATGCTTGAATTACAGAAAGTTTGTAGTTAACTAAGTTGGCATAGAAACTAGAATTAATTTTTTCTATGAAAGAAATAATATGGTTATGGATATAAGTAATTAATTGGAGTTATTTTTCTTGCATGAGAAAAATGATAAAATTTGTTAGAAAAGATTCTGTTTAATGTGAGGTTAATCTTAACCAGAGAAGTGTCAAGAGTTGTTGATGGTTATGCTTACTGTGGATATAGTTGACTCAGTCTTTTCCGTTAATATATGATGCATATGTTAGTGTTGCATCTCATGGCATACTATGACACCGGTTATTTTCAATTTAAGTTGAACCTGATAATAACAAAACTTGAATATATCGTTGACCGGGTCATGGTGCCACTGAATCGAGTTTTTCCCAGTGCAACCACATTTGCCTTTATGGGAAGGCCTTTATTCGGTCCGTTGTCATGCCTCTGGTCGGTGCCTCCAATGAGGGAAGGTTATGGGCGTGCGGTACCCTGGCCCGGTAAGCAGACATAACCTTTGGTGCCCGTTCTTGAGATTTTTGGTACCGGTCCCAGTGAGGGACGTTATGTTTTGGCCACGACGGTGGTCGTCGTGTCTTTGGTAGACACGGGGCCACCCAGGACTAGCCCAGTTGGGAGTGAGTCGGAGTGGCCGAGAGAGTTTCATGGCAATGGAGGGGTTTCGTCGGAATGCCGTTGGTCCACCCGAATGGGAGTACGAGGCCAAGGGTTCCGTGGTGTGGGTACAGTGCGCTACCTCTGCAGAGTGTATTAATCTGTCGATAGCCGAGTCCACGGTTACGGATACGCTCGAAAGTAGGTCACACCATGGGTCAACATTTAATAAATCTTGCACACTAAGTTATGAACTTTGCACTGTTAAAGATGGCGGGAAGGTCATCTTGTTGTTTGAGGCCAAGTGTTGGTCGTGGGTGTGATCGCCGGAAGGATCACCGTTTGAGACCAAATATTGGTCGTGGTTGTGATCGCCGTAAAGATCACGATTTCTTCCTAGTTAAGACCTTGAGGTCGGTACGTTTGTGGTCCAAGAGTGATCACCGGCGGTAAGCCAGTCCGAGGGATTTTTCTCTCAGGAGCATGATCACAACATGTTGGCTATCTTGTTGCATTATTAATAATTGGTTAATTATCATGATATTGTTTGTCATTACGTTTATGTTTGTTGTGAGCTTTCAAGTACATTCAATGTACTGACCTGGTGTGTCATGCCAGATTTCAGGAAATTCTCGTTGGAAACGAGTGCTGTCTGAGTCTGGATCGTGTCCACATCGGTGTCCCTGTGCTATGGAGTTTCCGCTACGACGTTGTTCCGCTGCCGCGTAGTTGTTATGATCGAGGCCCCTTTATGTTCACTAAATAATATACATATTGTTCAGCCGCACCGTGTGTGCCGCTTGGCCTCACTACCTGTTGTAATATAAACTATGATCCGCTAGCATCACTAAAGCGGTTGTTTTCTGTACCAAGATGTTGTGTGTTGCCAGAAGACATGGTCTCTGGGCTGGCAACGCATGGTAAACCGGTTGCTCTGAGCCGGGGTGCCACAGTGGCCCTTTAGCGGTGGTTCGTGCAGAACCGGTACTAAAGGGGGGGACCTTTAGTCCCCACCCTTTAGTGTCGGAACCGGCACTAAAGGCCCATACGAACCAGTGCTATAGCCCGGTTCTGCACTAGTGTGTTCCAGGTGGCGTGAGTTGCGAAACTATTCCACATTATTGCAAATGAAGACCAAACTCGTAACTCAAATATTTTCCTCCACGATCAGATCATAGAAACTTTATTTTCTTGGTACGATGATTCCGCACTTCACTCTGAAATACTTTGAACTTTTCAAATGTTTCAGACTTATGTTTCATCAAGTAGATATACCCATATCTGCTCAAATCATCTGTGAAGGTTAGAAAATAACGATACCCGCCGCGAGCATCAACACTCATCGGACTGCATACAACGGTATGTATTATTTCCAACAAGTCTGTTGCTCGCTCCATAGTTCCGGAGAACGGAGTCTTCGTCATCTTTCCCATGAGGTATGGTTCGCAAGTATCAAGTGATTTATAATCAAGTGAATCCAAAAGTCCATCAGCATGGAGTTTCTTCATGCGCTTTACACCAATATGACCTAAACGGCAGTGCCACAAATAAGTTGCACTATAGTTATTAAACTTATATCTTTTGGCTTCAATACTATGAATATGTGTATCACTACTATCGAGATTCAACAAAAATAGACCACTCATCAGGGGTGCATGACCATAAAAGATATTACTCATATAAATAGAATAACCATTATTCTCTAATTTAAATGAATAATTGTCTCGCATCAAAAAAGATCCAGATATAATGTTCATGCTCAACGCTGGCACCAAATAACAATTATTCAGGTCTAAAACTAATCCCGAAGGTAGATGTAGAGGTAGCGTGCCGACCGCGATCACATCGACTTTGGAACCATTTCCCACGCGCATCGTCACCTCGTCCTTCGACAATCTTCGCTTAATTCGTAGCCCCTGTTTTGAGTTGCAAATATGAGCAACAGAACCAGTATGAAATACCCAGGCGCTACTGCGAGCATTAGTTAAGTATACATCAATAACATGTATATCAAATATACCTTTCACTTTGCCATCCTTCTTATCCGCCAAATACTAGGGGCAGTTCCGCTTCCAGTGACCAGTACCTTTGCAGTAGAAGCACTCAGTCTCAGGCTTCGGTCCAGACTTGGGCTTCTTCACTTGAGCAGCAACTTGCTTGCCGTTCTTCTTGAAGTTCCCCTTCTTCCCATTACCCTTCTTCTTGAAACTGGTGGTCTTGTTGACCATCAACACTTGATGCTCCTTCTTGATTTCTACATCCACAGCTTTTAGCATCACGAAGAGCTCGGGAATTGTCTTATCCATCCCTTGCATATTATAGTTCATCATGAAGCTTTTGTAGCTTGGTGGCAGTGATTGAAGAACTCTGTCAATGACACTATCGTCAGGAAGATTAACTCCTAGCTGAGTCAAGTGGTTGTGGTACCCAGACATTCTCAGTATATGTTCACTGACAGAACTATTCTCCTCCATTTTGCAGCTGTAGAACTTATTGGAGACTTCATATCACTCAATCCGGGCATTTGCTTGAAATATTAAATTCAACTCCTAGAACATCTCATATGCTCCATGACGTTCAAAACGTCGTTGAAGTCCCAGTTCTAAGCCGTAAAGCATGGCACACTGAACTATCAAGTAGTCATCAGCTTTGCTCTGCCAGACGTTCTTAACGTCATCAGTAGCATCTGCAGCAGGCCTGGCACCTATTGGTGCTTCCAGGACGTAATTCTTCTGTGCAGCAATGAGGATAATCCTCAAGTTACGGACCCAGTCCGTGTAGTTGCTACCATCATCTTTCAACTTAGCTTTCTCTAGGAACGCATTAAAAATCAACGAAACAGTAGCATGGGCAATTTATTAACAACAACATAGACATGCAAAATACTTTCAGGTACTAAGTTCATGACAAATTAAAGTTCAGTTAATCATATTACTTAAGAACTCCCACTTATATAGACATCCCTCTAATCATCTAAGTGATCACGTGATCCAAATCAACTAAACCATGTCCGATCATCACGTGAGATGGAGTAGTTTTCAATGGTGAGCATCACTATGTTGATCATATCTACTATATGATTCACACTCGACCTTTCGGTCTTAGGGTTCCGAGGCCATATCTGCATATGCTAGGCTCGTCAAGTTTAACCCAAGTATTCTGCGTGTGCAAAACTGGCTTCCACCCGTTGTATGTGAATGTAGAGCTTATCACACCCGATCATCACGTGGTGTCTCGGCATGACGAACTGTCACAACAGTGCATACTCAGGGAGAACACTTATACCTTGAAATTTAGTGAGAGATCATCTTATAATGCTACCGCCGAACAAAGCAAAATAAGATGCATACAGGATAAACATCATATACAATCAATATAAGTGATATGATTTGGCCATCAGCATCTTGTGCCTTTGATCTCCATCTCCAAAGCACCGTCATGATCACCATCGTCACCGGCTTGACACCTTGAACTCCATCGAAGCATCATTGTCGTCTCGCCAACTATTGCTATCACGACTATCGCTACCGCTTAGTGATAAAGTAAAGCAATTACATGGCGATTGCATTGCATACAATAAAGCGACAACCATATGGATCCTGCCAGTTGCCGATAACTCTGTTACAAAACATGATCATCTCATACAATAAAATATAGCATCATGCCCTGCAAAAACAAGTTAGACGTCCTCTACTTTGTTGTTGCAAGTTTTATGTGGCTGCTACGGGCTTAGCAAGAACCGTTCTTACCTACGCATCAAAAACCACAACGATTTTTTGTCAAGTGTGCTGTTTTAACCTTCAACAAGGACCGGGCGTAATCACACTCGATTCAACTAAAGTTGGAGAAACAGACACCCACTAGCCACCTGTGTGTGAAGCACGTCGGTAGAACCAGTCTCGCGTAAGCGTACGCGTAATGTCGGTCTGAGCCGCTTCATCCAACAATACCGCCGAATCAAAGTATGACATGCTGGTAAGCAGTATGACTATTATCGCCCACAACTCTTTGTGTTCTACTCGTGCATATAACATCTACGCATAGACTTGGCTCTGATACCACTGTTGGGGAACGCAGTAATTTCGAAAAAAATTCTACGATCACGCAAGATCTATCTAGGTGATGCATAGCAACGAGAGGGGAGAGTGTAATCTACATACCCTCGTAGACCGAAAGCGGAAGCGTTATGACAACGCGGTTGATGTAGTCATACGTCTTAACGATCCGAACGATCCTAGCACCGAATGTACGACACCTCCGCGATCTGCACATGTTCAGCTCGGTGACGTCCCACGACCTCTAGATCCAGCTGAGGTCGAGGGAGAGTTTCGTCAGCACGACGGTGTGATGATGATGTTGATGAAGTTACCGACGCAGGGCTTCGCCTAAGCACTACAACGATATGTCCGAGGTGGAAATCTGTGGAGCGGGGCACCGCACACAGCTAAGACAACTGCCAACTTGTGTGTTCTAGGGTGCCCCCTTGCCCCCGTATATAAAGGAGCACAGGGGAGGCCGGCCGGCCCCTAGGGCGCAGCCCCAAGAGGGAATCCTACTAGGACTCCAAGTCCTAGTAGGAATTCACCAAGAGGGAGAGAGGGGGAAGGAAGGAAGAGGGGGAAGGGAAGGAAAGGGGGGTGCCTCCCCCTTCCCTTAGTCCAATTCGGACCCAAGGTGTCGGGTGGTAGGTGCGACATATGCCAATGGGTGGCTTATCATTGTGGGAGCCTGTAAGACATCGCCGGTGCCTGGAAACGGGATAAGGCGAAGACATGCATGCCGGCGAATCTTACCCAGGTTCGGGGCTCTCCGTGGAGATAACACCCCTAGTCCAGCTCTGCGGGGTCTCCGCATGATCACTAGATCAACACAAGTGGCTACAAGTGCTCCTTGAGCTGTTTGGCTAGAGGAGGAAGAAAGGCAAGGCTAGCTCTCCTCTTCCCTCTACGTGGTGGCTAAAACTATCTCAGCGATCATCCCTTTGCATGGGTGCCCCGGGGGGTTTATATAGGCCTACCCCCCAGGGGTACAATGGTAATCCGGCTGGGTGCGGGTCCCATCCGTTAGTGTCTGTGCTCGCCGGCTTCTTCGCCTGCTGTTCGGGCCCGCCGACTGCCGGCCTCTTGGCCGACAGGCCGGCCCCACCGCCTGGGGGCCTTGTCGGCGGCTGGTTACTGTTGCCTCGCCCCTGATGACGAGGGCTTTGTCGACGTAAGCGTGGCTACAGTGCCGCCGCCTGGCGGGCTCTCACTGTAGCCTCAGCTCGTCTTATCTCTTTAATGATGCATATACTTCGAGGGAGGGAGGTAGCCAGCTATTGGGAGCCGGCTACGCCCCAGGCCGACTAGGGGAGGCCGGGCCGCCTTCGAGCGTCTCTCTGGCTGAAGGGGCCCACCGCCCGCGGGCCGTACTGGCGCCAGTCGTGGGTGACGTCATGGTCAACATGGCTACAGTGCCGCGCCGGACGCGGGATGGCTGACCCGTACGGCGTACTGTGGCCATGCATGCTCCGGGATTCGGGGGTGGCAGGCTGTACTGCGGCCACGCCCCGTCTTATCACCGTTATGTGGGTGCAGTCTTGGCCGGCTTCTGGGAGTCGGCCTTCTTCATGGCCGGCTTCTGGGACTCGGTCCTCTTGGGGCCGGCTTCCTGGACTCGGCCATCTCATAGCTCTCTTCGGGAAGGTTTTTGAGGCCGGGTCGCCTTCTGGTAGTCGGCCTTGGTGATAGCCGGCCAGAGGAAGGCGGCCCCATGCTCTGGATGCTTGAAGGCTCGATTGGCCTGGTAATTTCTCGAAGAGCCAGGGGGAGTTGGTTAGGCTACCCGTGGCCATTTACTCCGACAGTAGTCCCCGAAGCTGGTTGGGCTTCGAGGCTGAGAGGAGGTCGAGAAGCTCGGTCACCTTCTTATCTTGACGAGCCAGCAGCTAGGAGCCGGCTTCGGTTGGGTGCGCCGTCTTGGTGAAATTTTTGAAGTCTGAAGGCGGGAGCCAGCCGGTGCGCTCGCCGGGCTGCGGGCCGGCCGCTCGCCGCCCGCGCTCCACATGGCACCTTCTGGCTGAAAAAAGCCTGCCAACCCACGCGCGCGACAGGACACCGCCGTAGGCCGGGGCCCAACACTTCCACGCCTAGGCTCAGGCGCCGATTTTCTGTGGCCGAAAGCGGGCCGCTCGCCTTCCGACTGCAGTTTCTGCAGGTCGTTAGGGCGCTATAATCGCGGGACGTGCGGGAGTGGGCGCAGTTAATCCCACGTCCCCCCACGCCTCGCCTCCTCGGCTTCGCCGCACGAGGCTATAAGTAGGGGGAGGAGGGGAGCGGCAGACGCTCGCACGCTCATCCTCTCTCCGCCATCTTCTTCCTCCTTCCCATCGCAGCAGCCTCTTGCTGCCACGCCATCCCACCAATC
Organism: Triticum aestivum; assembly: GCF_018294505.1. NCBI lineage: Eukaryota > Viridiplantae > Streptophyta > Magnoliopsida > Poales > Poaceae > Triticum > Triticum aestivum. Next base: position 44,595,602 of record NC_057811.1, on the reverse strand, counting down.
TTCGCACTACCCCGCAACCTCGCCGCCGCGGGCCCATGGTTTCTCCGCCGCCGCACCCTTTCCCGTCAGCTTCTTGCCATCATGCAGCACGGCGGAGACTGGGACGGCTCCAACGTCCACACGGACCACATCGACTTCCTCCACAAGACGCAGCGGTTGCCCGGCAAGGACCAGGTGCAGGTCCGTCTCACGCCGGAGAAGGAGATCACGCCGGCGCCGGAGGAAGGCGAGCGGGTAATCTTTCGCTCGCACTTCCTGCGCAGCCTCGGCCTGCCCGCGAGCGCCTTCTTCCGCTCCTTCCTTGAATTTTATTAGCTCCAGCCGCACCACCTCACTCCAAACACGGTGGTGCTGCTGTCCGCCTTCATCACTCTGTGCGAGGGCTTCCTCGGCGTCCTTCCCACCCTCGAGCTCTGGGGGGAATTCTTCGAATCCAAGCTTGGCACCCGCATGCAGGGCGTGCCGGCTCAGAGCGGCGCCTTCATCGCGATGCGGAGGCCGGTAGCCGACAACCCCTCCCCTGTCATCACGCTGATCCAGTCGGTGAAGCGCTGGAAAAAATCATACTTCTACGTGAAGAACGTCGCCCCGCAAGGCGACTACGTCAACTTGCCGGCTTACGTAGCCAGCCCGCCGGCTGGGAGGCGGCCCCAGTGGTCCTATCGGGCCAGGACGCTGTCGCCGGCTGGAGCCGCCGCCGTCGCCTGACTCCGGGTAATGATCCGGTCGGAGGGCCTGACTGGGTCCGACCTGCTAGCCGCCTTCGTGGTGCGCCGGGTGCTCCCGCTTCAAAGCCGCCCTCATTTGATCAGTCAAATGAGCGGCCAACTCGATCCGAGTCGGATGTGCACCAAGGAGATGCCTTATGACGAGGTGGCTCATATGGTGAACTATCTCGCGAACTGCAAGCTCTCCGCAAAGTGGTAGTTTGGCAAGGAGCCGTACTCCCGTGCCAATCCCCCTCCTATGTATGCTTTCTTTATCTTCTCTTCTTTTAGTTTTGTCACCAAGTTTTTCTTGGCCGACTCTGACCAGTTGGCACGTCTTGGCAGAGCCCTCTCGTTCGACCTGCGGCCGGGACAGCAGGGGCGGATCGCCAATTTCTCCCCGACCGGGCGGAGCATGACTTGGAGGACCCCGACTTGCGGGCGGCTGCCATGGACGATAACACCGAGGCAGGAGGCGGCGAAGCAGGCAGCAAAGCAGGCGGCTCCGGGCTTGGAGCCAGCTTTGACGACTGGCCGGATGACGACGAGGCGGAAATTGTCCCGCGCCGCCAGCCGGCGTCGATCAAGGCACGGGCTCATCTGCCGCGCCGGCTGCCCGAGGCGGCGCGCAGAAGCGCCGGGCCGCGTCGGGCCTATTCGGCAGTCGGCCAAAGAAGCCCAAGGGCGGGGCGGCGGCGACCAGGCGGGATGAGGCGGCCACGAAGGCGGCCCGCTTCCGCAAGGTGGTGAAGCAGCCGCAAAAGGTTTCAGCGTAAGTGTCAATTTTCTCGCGTATTCCTTCTTCTTTTGTTGTCGATTTATGAATCCTTGTCTTGTCTCATCAAACAGGGCTCCGCTCTCTCTTGAGCGGATCGCTGCCTCCTCCGTTGTTGGATCGCCGGGAGGATCCGGGAGCACCCGCCGCGTGGACCCCCGCACCGAGCTTCAAGCGGCGACGGAGAGAAATGCGCGGGAGGCGCGGGAGGAGCGGGAGGCGGAAGAACTGAGGGCGGCCGCTGCCAAGGCGGCGCAGGAGACGGCGGAGGAGTCGGCGAAGGCACATGCCGACGCGGCGGCCAAGGCCCAGGCGGAGGCTGCAGCCGCAGCGGCAGCGGAGGGGGCCTTGCTTGTCACCCCCCTGCACGCTGTGGCGCCCGAGATCCCAGAGCCCCCGCCGGAGGAAGCCGGTGGCGACCTGCCGGGGATGGAAAGCGAGGACGACGACGTCGTCGTCCAGGAGAGGGAGGAGGCACCGCCATCGCCGACTGGGGCGGCCCAGGGCAGCCGGCCTAACACGCCGCCTGCGTAATCGGCTGGAGGCGAGCCGGCTGTGAGGACGGACCTGGTGGTCCGGTCGCCATCGCGCTAGCGCGCGGGGAAGGCAACTTCGGCTCCGGACCCGTAGAAGGCCGCAGGCTGCAGCTCGTCGGCCCAGGACGTGGAGACGGCCCGCGCCAGCTCGGGGTGGACGCCGGGTGGTGGGACGACCGTGGTGAATGTGGCAGCGCAAGAAGTCCGGAACCGGCTTCAGTCCTAGGCCGCAGTGCTGAGGCAGTATAATGACGAGTTCCTCGCGACACGGGCGGCCATTCGGGTGAGTCTTCCCGTTTTTTGCTTCTTGATCTTGGTTTCTTCCGTGGGGGCGCGTCAGCGCACCCATTGGGTGTAGTCCCCAAGTTCCGAGTCGGCTGCTGAGCAGGCGGCTTGGAACTTCTTAGTAGACTTTGATTGCTTATCTTGCTCTTGTTCGCTTCTCTGTCCGACTTGCAGGACTACCACAACCTCCGTGCGGCTGCCTTCAACTCCCAGGCTCGGGAGCTGACCCAGAAGACTGCTGATCTAACTGAGAGCCGGAGTATTTTGGTGTGTCTCTTGGGAGTGAGAACCCTTTGGGGAAGGGCTCGTCGCGGATGCGGGGGCCAAAGCAAGGCGGGCCGACATCATCTTCTTCTTCTAGCGCCAGGGATCGCGCTAGGCGGTCGATCCGGTGGCGGGCATCATTCTCGCCGACTTCTTCGCGGTGGCCTAGTCGGCCGTCGGGAGTCGGATGCATGACAGGCGGCGGGGTGGGATATCTCTCCCCACGAGGTGGTGGGAGGCGGATTGCCTTATCGTTCCACCGCTCAGGGGCGGCCTTCTGCGTCGCGCTCAATGGTGAGCCGAGTCCGACTGCGGCTAGCAGCCGGCTCCTTGTCTTTTCTTGCGCGGGCGCCGCTTGCAGTCGGCATCCGGGATGTTGCGACGTGCTCTCGGCGTGGGGGAGGACTTTCAGCGCGGGTGCCGGCTTCATGCCGTTCTACAGCCACGTCGATCAGCTGCTGGATGCGTCTAGTCATGTAGGGGAGCTCATCAGCCCCCAGCCCGTTCAGCTCGTCTACGGCCGCCTGAGCGGCACGCAGGTTCTCGAGTGGCGTGGCGTAGACTGGGCGGTCTACTCCCAGCATGCTGGCGATGGCCACGCCGCGCTTCTTGACGAGGCTGGCTCGGCTCGGCCCGCCAGGAGGCGGTGTACCAAAGGCGGCGCGGTCGACTTCGCGCTGGTGAGCCTCAATGAGGCGTCTCATGGATGCTTTCTTCTGGCCCTCCGTGATGAGGGTGAGGCGGCGTGCCTCCAGAATCTCAGCGTCGGCGTCGGCCGGGATGGGGACGGACAAGTCGTGCAGCACCGCTTGTAGGGCGTCGTGGGCGTTCTCGCCCGAGACGGCCGTGGCTGATGACCAGTACCTCAGTGACAACGCTGCTGCCACTGTCAGCTCAAGGGAGAGGGTTGTCGATGATCACCACATTGGTGGGGAAGGCGTCAAGCGATGCCGTGTCGGAGTCGACAAGCATCGGGTCGGTGGAGCCGACCGACTCCAAGTCCACAGCAAGCTCGCTGGAGACATGAAGCTGGTCGAGGAGGCTGACGAGGCGGCTCTTGGGGCAGTCTGTGCCCGTGTCGGACGCAGGCTCGTCGGAGATGCAAGCCTCGCCAAGATCGGCGAGGCAGCTCGCCGCGCAGGCGTCGTCAACGCCTTGCAGCGCGTCAGGGCAAGCGCCATCGGGCGTAGCGGGCTGGCTATGCTTGCGAGGGAGGAAAAGGGTTCCCGTCCAGAACAAGTCTCCGGACGACGGTGCACCTGGCCCCACAGTGGGTGCCAAATGTCGGGTGGTAGGTGCAACATATGCCAACGGGTGGCTTATCATTGTGGGAGCCAGTAAGACATCGCCGGTGCCTGGAAACGGGATAAGGCGAAGACATGCACACTGCGAATCTTACCCAGGTTCGGGGCTCTCCGTGGAGATAACACCCCTAGTCCTGCTCTGCAGGGTCTCCGCATGATCACTAGATCAACACAAGTGGCTACAAGTGCTCCTTGAGCTGTTTGGCTAGAGGAGGAAGAAAGGCAAGGCTAGCTCTCCTCTTCCCTCTACGTGGTGGCTAAAACTATCTCGGCGATCAACCCTTTGCATGGGTGCCCCGGGGGGTTTATATAGGCCTACCCCCAGGGGTACAATGGTAATCCGGCTGGGTGCGGGTCCCAGCCGTCAGTGTCTGTGCTGGCCGGCTTCTCCGCCGGCTGTTGGGGCCCGCGGACTGGTGGGTCCCGCCTCAGCTCGTCTTGTCTCCTTAATGATGCACATACTTCGAGGGAGGGAGGTAGCCGGCTATTGGGAGCCGGCTACGCCCCAGGCCGACTAGGGGAGGCCGGGCCGCCTTCGAGCTTCTCTCTGGCTGAAGGGGCCCGCCGCCCGCGGGCCATACTGGCGCCTGTCGTGGGTGACGTCACGGTCAACATGGCTACAGTGTCGCGCCGGAAGGGGGATGGCTGACCCGTACGGCGCACTGTGGCCATGCATGCTCCGGGATTCGGTGGTGGCAGGCTGTACTGCGGCCACGCCCCGTCTTATCACCGTTATGTGGGTGCAGCCCTGGTGGGTGCAGTCTTGGCCGGCTTCTGGGAGTCGGCCTTCTTCATGGCCGGATTCTGGGACTCGGTCCTCTTGGGGCCGGCTTCCTGGAGTCGGCCATCTCGTAGCTCTCTTCGGGAAGGTTTTTGACGCCGGGTCGCCTTCTCGTAGTCGGCCTTGGTGATAGCCGGCCAGAGGAAGGCGGCCCCGCGCTCTGGATGCTTGAAGGCTCGATTGGCCTGGTAATTTCTCGAAGAGCCAGGGGGAGTCGGTTAGGCTACCCGTGGCCATTTACTCCGACACAAGGGGGGAGGGCACGGCCAGCCCCTCCTAGCCCTTCCTCTCTTCCCACTAAGGCCCATAGAGGCCCATTAGTTCCCCAGGGGTTGCGATAACCCCCCCGGCACTCCGATACTTATTCGGTGACCTCCGGAACTCATCCGGTGTCCGAATAACATCGTCCAATATATCAATCTTTATGTCTCGACCATTTCGAGACTCCTCGTCATGTCCATGACCACATCCGGGACTCCGAACTACCTTCGGTACATCAAAACACATAAACTTGTAATATCGAACGTTAAGCGTGCGGACCCTACGGGTTCGAGAACTATGTAGACATGACCGAGACTCACTTCCGGTCAATAACCAATAGCGGAACCTGGATGCTCATATTGGTTCCTACATATTCTACGAAGATCTTTATCGGTCAAACTGCATAACAACATACGTTGTTCCCTTTGTCATCGATATGTTACTTGCCCGAGATTTGATCGTCGGTATCTCAATACCTAGTTCAATCTCATTACCAGCAAGTCTCTTTACTCGTTCCGTAATGAATCATCCCGCAACTAACTCATTATAGTCACATTGCTTCCAAGGCATATAGTGATGTGCATTACCGAGAGGGTCCAGAGATAGCTCTCTGAAACACAGAGTGACAAATCCTAATCTCGATCTATGCCAACCCAACAAACACCATCGGAGACACCTGTAGCACACTAAGTGTTCCTCCGGTATTCTGGAGTTGCATAATCTCATAGTCATAGGAACATGTATAAGTCATGAAGAAAGCAATAGCAATAAACTAAACAATCATAGTGCTAAGCTAACGGATGGGTCAAGTAAATCACATCATTCTCTAATGATGTGATACCGTTCACCAAATGACAACACATGTCTATGGCTAGGAAACTTAACCATCTTTGATTAACGAGCTAGTCAAAGTAGAGGCATACTAGTGACACTCTGTTTGTCTATGTATTCACACATGTATCAAGTTTCCGGTTAATACAATTCTAGCATGAATAATAAACATTTATCATGATATAAGGAAATATAAACAACAACTTTATTATTGCCTCTAGGGCATATTTCCTTCAGTTATTTTTGAATGAATGTATTCGTGCTGCCCGAACTTTGTATTATGAAACAAGGCTTATGTATAATATGTTGCTTGTTTTACCTCAAATTATTTTCCTCCTGTGCGGCCGTTTACGGTATTTGAGAGTTGGCCAGTCATCGGCTTCAGCCCCCACGTAGGTAGTACGGGGGTGTTCGAAATGGCACCTGAACACACTTGACCCAACGATTTGGTCCTTGAAGGTGTTAGTGCAGCGAACCAGGCAATCGGACTATGTGACTTTATCACTCTCACTTAGTCATAGGAGTTTGACAATGAGATTGTAGGCGCAACCCGTGGTATTATTCGATTATCCAAACTTGGGTGCTGTAGACGCCTGACCGGGTGAAGAACGGTCCTTTGCGTAATGCGGAAAAAAATCGCAAGAGATTTATAATTAGTCACCGAATAGCTTACCAGCTCTCGCCACACCATGACAGTCAGTTTTCGGCTTTCTCTACTGAGGTGTTTATCCGGATGAACCAGAAACACAATCGCAGTAGTTCTCCCTTTACTGCCTTAGCCGAACGAGCGAAACGTAAGGCAGCAACCACAGGAGCCGGGCAACCCAACTATTGGCCAAAGACATGATTCGAAGCCAATGCATATAATGCTATATTCGGGACGCCGAATTGTACTGTAAAAGTGCTCGGACTTATTTTATGTATGTGGCGGAATGGAGTCCCTGGCGATTTAAGTCGTAGCGAGGTGTACATGGCAATTGGACAAAAAGAGGGAAGACAGATTAGGAAATAAGCCAGTACCGAGTAGGTTGGGCTAAGAAAATGTTTCCATTATAGTCTGATTGATACGGCAAAACGTATTTGTACAAATAATGCGATAAGCATCGAGGCTATTTTACATGCCAAGCACAAGGGAAAGTTGTGTATGGGTCCTAAAAAAGGAAGACGTGATCTTTAAGGATCGTTTAGATACTCCACCGCACGTTTACGCTGCTTTTTTCCTTGATGTATTATCCTTCGAAAGGATCAACGATCGGGTTTTCATGAGGGGCCTGGAAAAAAGGCCTTGGTACCGTCGAAAGGTGATGTGGGTTGTAAGGAACCTGAAAAAAATAAAAATAAGAAAAAAGAAGATATGCGTGTCCAGATAGGGTCGATCCGTATTGTGGACTTTATCTTTAATATGCCTCCATCTTTGCCCATGGTATCTTTAGTGCATAGTTATGTACGCGTGGTACATATGCCGCAATGCGGTTGGGGCTGAGACGGAGGCCGAATTGCTAATCGAGCTCCTGACGAGCTGGACTGTCGTTCTGCGGGGTAGTCCGGACTCGTTTGACAGTGTCCAAGGGTTTGACTGCAGATGTAGTATTTGGCTTGAGAAGGCCGCCCTGTACCTCCACTGTGAGGGCAGCGGTGTGCTCTTCAGTGCGGAGGGAGTGCTCCATGTTTCCATTGACTATTATATCACCGCGTGGTACGGGCATCTTGAGTTTGAGATAGCCATAGTGCGAGATCCCAGTAAAGCGAGCGAACGTGGTTCGTCCGAGCAGTGCAAGATAGCCACTGCGAAAAGGGACGATGTCGAAGATCAAGTCTTCGCTTCGGAAGATTTCTGGCGAGCCGAAGACGACTTCCAATGTAATTGAGCCCGTGCAGCGGGCCTCTACACCAGGTATTACTCCTTTAAAGGTAATTTTGTGGGTTTGATTCTTGACGAATCAATACCCATTTTGCGCACCTTGTCCTGATAGAGTAGGTTAAGACTACTGCCGCCGTCCATGAGGACTCGCGTGAGGTGGAATCCGTTGATAATTGGGTTGAGGACCAACGCGGCCGAACCTCCATGGCGGGTACTGGTGGGATGGTCTCTACGATCGAAAGTGATCGGACAGGCTAGCCATGGGCTGAATTCTGGGGCGACTGGCTCTATCGCATAGACGTCCCTTAACGTGCGCTTGCGCTCCCGTTTAGGGATGTGAGTAACGTATATCATATTCACCGTTTTGACCTTGGGGGGAAATTTCTTCTGTCCCCCTGTGCTCGGTGGGCGAGGCTCCTCATCGTCGTCCTCACTAGGCAACCCTTTCTCCTTATGTTCGGTGTTTAACTTACCGGCCTGTTTGAAGACCCAACAACTTATGTTGGTATGGTTGGCAGGCTTGTTGGGGGTGCCGTGAATCTGGCAAGGTCGATCAAATATTCGGTCCAAGCTAGATGAACCGTCTTTGTTTCTTTTGAATGGCTTCTTCCGCTGACCGTATTTGGAGCCAGTGAATCCGGTGTTGACCGCCGTGTCTTTGGTATTGTCATTGTTGCTTCGATGCTTGTGTTTGTTGCGTCGGGGCCTGCCGTTGCTATTTCTGGCTTCAGAAGTGTCGGGGTAGCTGCTACTGTTGCCGCTACGGGCTAGCCAGCTATCTTCGCCCGCGCAAAAGCGGGTGATGAGTGCTGTAAGGGCTGCCATAGGCTTTGGCTTCTCTTGGCCGAGGTGTCGGGCGAGCCATTCGTTGTGGATGCTGTGTTTAAAGGACGCTAGGGCTTCGGCGTCTGGGCAGTCGACAATCTGGTTCTTTTTAATTAGGATTCTGGTCCAGAATTTCTTGCCCGACTCTCCGGGCTGCCGGACTATGTGACTGAGGTCATCGGCGTCCGGAGGCCGGATATAAGTGCCTTGGAAGTTGTCTCTAAAGGCATCTTCCAAGTCTTCCCAGCTTCCAATAGAGTTTTTTGGGCGGCTATTTAACCAGTGACGAGCTGGTCCCTTAAGTTTTAGGGGGAGGTATTTGATGGCATGTAGATCAGCACCGCGAGCCATGTGAATGTGGAGAAGAAAATCTTCAATCCATACTGCGGGATCTGTTGTGCCATCGTATGATTCGATGCTCATGGGTTTAAACCCTTCTGGGAACTGGTGCTCCATTACCTCATCGATGAAGCATAGGGGGTGTGCGGCACCTCTGTATCGGGCCATGTCATGGAGCAATTCGGATGAAGTCCGTATGCGGTTTTCGGCCCGGGTGTAGTTATGCTTGTCGCGCCAGACCTGATAGCCGTCTTCTCGCGCTGGGGCATGCCCCCGTGATCTGTAGATTGATCTGGTATGTCCGGCTCTATTTTCTAGGTCCTGTCGAAGGTCATAGGTGTATCCTAGAGCCGCTGCTTCTCTGCCTCTATGGCAAGGTGATGCGGGCTGGTGTTCGGCTTGAGTTGGCACTCTGTCCCGGCCACGTGGTGGTCGATCAGGTCTATCGACAGCGTCACGCGTTGGCAGTGTGGGCTTGAGGGCCTCATCGTCGAATTGGGGTAGCAGCTTGCGCTTTGGGTAGCTCTTTGTTGAGCGTTCAAGGCCGTATTCTTCGGCTGCCAGGACTTTAGTCCATCTGTCGTTGAGCGTATCCTGTTCGGATTGGAGCTGTCGCCGCTTCTTTTTGAGGCTTCTCATAGTTGCGATTAGCTAGCGCTTCAAGCGTTCTTGTTCGAGGGGTTCCTCTTGCACGATGAAATCTTCGTCGCCGAGGCTCACATCGTCTTTGGAGAGTGGTAGATAGTTGCTATCCTCCGAGTCCTCGTTCCCTATCGGTTCATCAGGGTTAACTTGCCCTTCCTCCCAATCATCCTGTTCGGATGCTTGTTTGGCGGGGGCTTCTTGGTCTTCGGCGTTCTCCGGAGTATTATTGTCTCTGGTGCCGGTATTGCTATCTTTTTCGCGACGCGATTTAGAGGGGCGCCGCTGACGTCGACGCTTTTGTGGTATCTCAAAAGGTTTGTCCTCGACAGGATCCTTCTCACCATCGCCGTCATCTTCTTTGGGGTGTGTCCACCATGTACACGTCATATGAGGAAGTGGTCGTCCAGCGTCCAATGAACGGTGGGTTTTGGCCTTGCTCATCTCCGGCATCGTCTTCCACACCGTCAATGTCTTCGGAGGCGTAGTTGTGCATGTCGGTTAAATCATCAAAAGTGGCGATGAAGTGGGTGGTGAGTGGGACGTAAAATTCCCCGCTCTCAGCCCCTAGCATCGGCTGGGCATAGTTCGGCAGTGATTCATCCGCAATGGCGAGGGATCGCATTAGGTCCAGGGCCTCGCTTAAAGGCAAGGATTGGACAGGGAGACAAGAATTTTTGGCGCTAAGTGTGGAAAAGGCCTCTGGGTCGTGCCTGCCTGCCGCAGACCTTGAGAGTCCGAAATTAGGATCTGGGGACGAGTCCGGCCCTTCAGTGACGAGGGGAGTCTGGCTAGGCTCCAGGCCTGCCGATGACACAGTCCTATCTAGATCTGCGATAGTGAGCTCCGTAATTGTGGAGAGTCCGGTGGGTTCCAAACTCCCATCTTCGGACCTAGGAATTTGCTCCGGATTTAAGGCTAGAGCGACGGTCAACGTCGCGAACCCCTCGAAGATCAAGTCTCCTCAGATGTCAATGACGTAGTTCAGATTTCCAAAACTGATTTAATGACCAGGGGCGTAGCTGTCGATCTGCTCCAGGTGGCCAATCGAGTTGGCCCGCAGTGCGAAGCCGCCAAATACGAAAATTTGGCCGGGGAGAAAAGTCTCCTTCTAGGCGGCCTTGTTTTAGACGATTGATGGAGCCATCGAGCCTCCTAACGATGGCACAGTGGAACTCTCAATGAAAGCACCAATGTTGGTGTCAAAACTGGCAGATCTCGGGTAGGAGGTCCTGAACTATGCGTCTAAGGATCAAAAGTAACAGGAGGTAGGGGACACGATGTTTACCCAAGTATGGGCCCTCTTAATGGAGGTAATACCCTAGTTCCTGCTTGATTGACTTTGATGAGTATAGGGCTTACAAGAGTTGATCTAACTCGAGATCGTAATGGCTAAACCCTACATGTCTAGCCTGTATGATTATGATTGCCTCTACGAACTAAACCCTTCGGTTAATATAGACACCAGAGGGAACTAGGGTTGTACAGAGTCGGTTGCACAGAGAAAGGAAAATACATATCCTAACACCTAGCTTGCCATCCACGCAACGGAGAGTCCCATCCGGACACGAGGGAAGGCCTTTGATCTTGTATCTTCACGGCCCACCAGTCCGGCCCACGTCACATAGCCCGGATGCTCGGGGAGCCCCTAATCCAGGACTCCCTCACCGGCCCTCTTCAATAAATGTATAATCTCCCGTTTCCGTTGCCTTTCGGATGTCTCACGTCATAGTCATGTCTTTGCAGGCTGACGTAACCCCATGCACCATGTTGTACACCATTAGTGGCAAGAAGGTGGATGTGGGGGAGGCGACGATAGTGAAGCCGAAGGAACAATTGTTCCACAGCCAGCCGATCCCCCCTGATGTCTTCAAGGTTTCCGTGGCCACTGTCAAACTGGGCCACGAGAATTTGGCTCCTCCGGTACTAGCGGGAGATGACAATGAGACCCTGCGGCGGCTTGGCGATTGCAAGAGGTGGGTCCTATTGTGGCCAAAGAGTTTGCTTCATTTGGAGGCGGCCGGGAGCACACCCACGACCACGCAGCCTCGGCAAGGTATGAACATCAACACCCCACCTACCCAATTAGTGTCGCCTGTCATGCTGGGTGATAGCGGACAGGGTGAGGAAGAGGCTCCATTAGTCACTGATGACGTCGCCACCATCGAAGAAGCAATGCATGATATCGATGCCATCGATGAGGATGACGATGACAGTCTACAGTATCTCAATACTAGCGCCTATGAGGACGGAGGATTGATGGCTCAGCAGTATGAGTACTCAGGGTTTGAGCGTCATGAGTCGGTGCCTGAATTGCCGGAGGCTGAACGTATTTTAGACAACCTTCCCGTAGCAAAGAAGCGTAGGAAGAGAGCGAGGAAAGGCAACAAAGCTGCTTCTATGATCCAGCCGCCTCCGCAGCCTCGGGTTCATGACCGTATACCTATCATGGGTGCGGTGAAATGCCATATCCCTGGTGTTCCGATCCTACCTAAGGCAGCGGTAGAGGCCATATACGGCGATTTAAGGAGACTTCATGACGATGTGCTGCGGAGAGAGAAAAGCCTGATCGCCTCGAAAAATCTAGGATACCCACTCTACATGGTAAACATGCCGCAGCAAAGGTTGTACATCGACACATTCCCCGCGGAGAAGTTCTTCCTTCGATTCGATTACATCTTCGACATGTTTCACTTGAAAAAGTTAGATTTTACGTTTATCCGCCTTTTTGCCTTGTACGTGAACTACATCATCAGGATTGAGCAGATACCTTATATCTGTGTCGCTGACCCTACTTCATGCACGATAGCTTCTTGTCAGTCTACGAATATCTGTGTCGCTGACCCTACTTCATGCACGATAGCTTCTTGTCAGTCTGCGAAAAGCACCGTGAATACGTGCGTAACTACATCGCCGATTTCATAGTCGACAATAAGGACAAGGAGATGATGGAAATATGCCCTAGAGCTAATAATAAAGTTGTTATTTATATTCCCTTATACCATGATAAAGGTTTATTATTCATGCTAGAATTGTATTAAGTTTCCTAGCCATAGACATGTGTTGTCATTTGATGAACGGGATCACATCATCAGAGAATCATGTGATGGACAAGACCCATGCATTACCTTAGCATAAATGATCGTTTAGTGTTATTGCTATTGCTTTCTTCATGACTTATACATGTTCCTGACTATGAGATTATGCAACTCCCGAATACCGGAGGAACACCTTGTGTGCTATCAAACGTTACAACGTAACTGGGTGATTATAAAGATGCTCTACAGGTGTCTCCGAAGGTGTTTGTTGGGTTGGCATAGATCGAGATTAGGATTTGTCACTCCGAGTATCGGAGAGGTATCTCTGGGCCCTCTCGGTAATGCACATCCCTATAAGCCTTGCAAGCAATGTGACTAATGTGTTAATTACAGGATGATGCATTACGGAACAGTAAAGAGACTTGCCGGTAATGAGATTGAACTAGGTATGAGGATACCGACGATCGATTCTCGGGCAAGTAACATACCGATGACAAAGGGAACAACGTATGTAGTTATGCGGTTTGGCCGATAAAGATCTTCGTAGAATATGTAGGAGCCAATATGAGCATCCCGGTTCCGCTATTGGTTATTGACCGGAGATGTGTCTCGGTCATGTCTATATAGTTCTCGAACCCGTAGGGTCCGCACGCTTAACGCTCGATGACGATTTTTATTATGAGTTATGTGATTTGATGGCCGAAATTTGTTTGGAGTCCCGGATGAGATCACAGACATGACGAGGAGTCTCGAAATGGTCGAGTGGTAAAGATTCATACTCCCTCCGTTCCCTGATATAAGGTGTATAGAATTTTAAGAAAAAAATCCAAACTATAAGGTGTATTGTGTTGCACGACTCGTTTGGATAATATTTTTAGGTATTTGATTACATTTCCTTATATCAGGCAAGCTCCTCTATTTTCTCATGTCAATTAGTCAGGTGAAACCTCGCCCAAAACTTGTGAAAATTTCCCTAAACGTGTGTTCTTTAATTTTCGTGCCAAAAACTATACACCCACTACTGCAGGATGCTGCTAACGCGACACTACGATCAGAGGCCCTTCGAGAAACTGTGTGCGATGCCATAAACGCAAACAATGTTGTATGAAATCCATCAGAAATGTGTAAAACGTTTGCGATGACAGATGCATCAAACACGGTTCAGGTTTTGGTTGCGTGTGCGACGAAGGGCATACGGTTCAGTTCAATGAACTGTTTGCGATCAGGAGGAACAAAAGAAACGGGCAGCTAGATGGAGGCGTGTGCGATACACAGCATACGGTTCACTCGGATGAACTGTTTGTGATTAGGCAACACAAAAGAAACGGTCAGCCAGATCAAAGGTGTGTGCGATATACGGCATGCGGTTCACTCGGATGAACTGTTTGCGTTGAGACATGAGAACATAAACGGTTGAACTTAACAAGATGTGTGTGATACGCGTCAAACAGGTCTGTAATCAGAAATGTGCCTGAAGACCGATAAGAACACAGACGGTTGCTGCTAATAAGACATGCGTGTTGTGAGCAAACGATTGCTGGTATACAATTGTGAGTGATTGATGAAAACATCACCGACGGGTTCCATTGTTTAGTCCGTGTGCGATGTGATTTTTGTTGTCCGCACACCATCTACGCTCTGTCTACAGAGCATCAACATATATACTTAAAAACACAGCATTGCATAACCAAATTAAGCATACAATTACACAAGTGACTACACACATAACATTTGCACACACCAAAGTAAGCAATTACATGCATACTAAAGTAGGAGAAACGAGGATCTAATCATCTACTTATTGTTGCGACGACGCTTGCCATTGTTCTGCTTCCGGCTGGATCCCTGGCCGTTTTGGGGAAGGAGGGACTTCCTCATGTCAATGATCCGCCGGTACATGTCGTAGCTCGTGTATGCCTCCTTGGCCGCATACACGACGTGAGCTTTGTCGAGTTTCTCCATCCAGGCCGAGTGCGAGGCACGCTTGTCCTTGTTGCGCGAATCCTTCATGTCTCTGTAGTAGGGTTCGATGATGGCCTCGGCGAGGTGAACCAGCGAGTCCTTCTCATGCTCCTTTCTGCCCCAGATCTTGTATTGGCCCTGGATGTCGACAAGATTCTGGCACGCGATGCCCGAACTCCCGAGCGCCTTTACATCATTGGTGATGTCCACCATAGCGAACATGTAGTGGGGGCTATTGACAAACCTGGCAAAATGCTCGCAAGACCTTGTGGCCAGGCAGTAGTGGTAGACGATGACGTGGTGGCGCACGCACATCTGGGCGACGGCGACCTTGGGACGAGACCCGGCACGAGCGTGGGTGTACTCGAGGTCGAACCCGACCACCTTGTACTCTCCTCGACAAGCAACAGCTCCATGATGTGGATGGAGTGCTCCGCCCAGACCGGGTCGTTGGTGTACACCACCGAGAGGTCCATGAACCTTTTGTGCGTGTCCACCATGGCACACATGGTGAACTGCTGCTCATCGTCGGCAACCGCTTGGAGCGCCATTGGAGCCGCGCAGGATAACCTCTAAGAATTTCTTGTGGTGGGTGTGCTTCTTGCAATGGTGGGGCGCGACCGAAAAGTTGAAGAGACACAAGGGTAGGTTAAATGGCCGCTGTAATAATAAATGGGGGTCAGCCGGCCTGTAATCGTCACGTCTTGTCACGGCGTTCATAGCGGAGGATTCCAGAACCCAGTGCACGCTTGAGAACACCGCACCCCAGGCGTGGACACTCAAGTGCGATAATTAATTCTGCGCTCTACAGTGCACACGGTGGAAGAAACCAACTATGTGCAATAATGTCAAAGATCGCAGTCAAGTTAGCTATACAGATCGTGTGCTGTGAGATCGACAAGGTAAACTGATTCGAGAATGGTGAATAAAATCTAAGACCATTGCATATTAAGGTCAAAATAATGCTAGCAATATACGAGTCTTATACGATGCCATTTCAACGACTGTACCACAAAAGCTCGAAATGTTACAAGGTTCAAATTCCAGAGTTATATGGCTCAAATTCGAAGATTACAAGGTTCAAATTGATATTAGAAATGAAATTCAGCTCATCAGCTGCAAACACTCGCGCTGATGCGCTGAACATGGATATCGGAGAGGTTCAAACTAATATTACCGCTTCTAAGTCTGGCTTCGAAACCTCACAATTTTTGCGAAGGGGTCGGCACTGAGAAGTCATGTATGGGGTTGACCCGATGACTTCTGATTACTCTGTCATCTGAAGTTCCAAAATTAAATTCAGCATTTTTGGAGCCTACTCCATTCTGCCACACGCGCCGGCGCTGATCAACTGACCATTCATTTTTGCGAAATAAATGTAGGGCAAACCTCATTTCCTTCAGCACCCTTGCTCTGAGAACAAAGAACCTGGCGAATATAATCTCCGGTAAGGTCCCTCGGTAGGAGTTCAAGTAATTTCTGAGAGATGCAGATCTAGGCATTCGACGTGATTGTTATATTGTATCACATTATCCACCACCGGGCCTAATCTTATCGGCAAAAGAAGAAAATGTGTTAGTGCCTACATGCAGTTTTGAACATTACTACAGGACTAGCTATTTGGTTTGCAGGATTTGTAAAATGCACTAACATGCCATCTTTGATCTGACATGATTAACATGGGCATTTGATTACATTCTACAAAAATGTAGCCTTCTTCACAAGAGGTTGGAGTGGATGAAAATTTCCCTAAGAAAACTAGTACAGATGAATCCAGAGGATAAATGCTTATTGATTGTAACCATATGGATCAAGCAACCAATATGGGGGGGGGGCATGTATGTACTGAAATCCTCCAAATGAACCTTCAGAAATCGTAGTACATTGTCATTGTAAACTTGGAAAAAGGTGTCACAAATTGAACTCCCTTATGGTTAACATTTAACAGGAAAGGAACATCACCTCGATATATAGCTTCTCCAGGCACGGAAACCATCTCAGGAAACTGACAACTTGCTGCAGGTCGGGCCCGATAGATTCTAGTGCCAAGAACTTCACTGTGCGCAGTTTCGGGGTCAAGCTTGTCGGAATCATTTTCTGAATGACAGACGAACAAACATCTTCAAAATTAGAAATAATGTTAATTTGTAGAAGGAGAGGTAGAAGGCGGCTGTGTACCTGAACAGCTGTGGATCCAATAACAAGTTCTGAGTATTTGTCAGACGAGTAGCCCACCACTGTCAATTTCGGCACAGAAATGACATTGATTCCTGTTGGACCTTCTTGATCAACTACAAGTAATCTCTCAAGTGCAGGTGTGTCCTGGATGACCATACCGTGGTCCATCTTTTGTGATGTCTTCCTGCCGCACCAGCAACACACATAAATAGTCCGGAGAGTCATGGAGGTGATGTGGAAGGTACTCAACCCATTGATCGCCTAAAAACAAAGGTACTCGAGTGTAGTACAGCCACGGAGCAGGCGCTCCATGTCACCCTTTCAGAGGCAGACGGCGACGAGCTCGAGGTGCTTCAGTCGTGGTAGAATAAGAGCGGGCGCGTCATTAAGGGGCACGAAATGGTACTTCCTGAACTTGGCGACGCGGAGTGCGGACGTTGGCAGTGACCGCATATGCCCATCATCAAAAGTGAGCTCCTCGAGCTGATCTAGGGCGGGGGATCGGAACCAGTCGTCAAGCTTGGCTCGGTCCTTGCCGTTTGTCGGGGATATACCCCTCAGCATAAACCGGCCGGAAGTATAACCTGGCCGGACTTGGCAGTTTATTTGAGATCCCGCTGACACATGGCGATTCACTGGCGACCCGCCCTAACCTGTGGTTTACAAGCAACCTTCCTGGACATTATGATTCACTGGTAACCCGGCGGGCGGGACAGACGGTGACAAGGCCCAAGGCACAGAAGGCCGGTTCATGATTATGGTGGGCCAGTTTAAGAGGAAAGGCGTGAGGAATATTTTACCTTACAAGGATTTAAGACCAGGACTTGTATCCGGTTTGTATTAGAGATAGACTAGTCCTAATCCTAATAGGAATCCACATGTAACCCGCCCCTTCAACATATATAAGGAGGGGCAGGGCTCCCCAAAGAGGGACAGGGCAACAATCAATAATCTCTAGGGCTAGACACAATTAGAGGAGAGCCGGTTTACGGCGACTCCCTCATGAGTGTAATGAGATCTAGCCTCAAACAGCATGTAGGGTTATTACCGGATGATGTTTCCCGGGGCCCGAAGCTGTCTAAATCCTTGTCTTGCGTTGCGTCTCTTGATTCCGCTCAACCCCTCTCAAGCTACTACATAGATGAGATGGCCTCACGACTAAGTCCTCACCCTAGGACATCTGACGTGTCAATTCCACGACAGTTGGCGCCCACCGTGGGGCCTGCGCACGGTGGTGTTAAGTTCTTGGAGGGATTCTTCATGGATCGAGAAGCTTGCGGCTGCGCACGGGGCCCGAAGTCGACACGATAAAGCCAGATGAAGGAGTGCTGGCACAACGTATATGAGATTGAGAAAAAAAAGAAAAAAAGCAACCACGACCCGGATCGGATGGGCTCGTGGGCATGGACTCGTTCCACTTTCGCTGCAGGTACCGTCGCACCAGAGGCTGCCGCCTCCGCTGCCGAAGCCCGATGTCGTGGTCTCATCTTGCTGGGTGTAAGTCGCCGACGCTGATCATCCTTCGCTGATGTCCGCCGCCGGGTTGAACCGGTTCTGCTGCCACAAGTTGCCGCCACCAAGTTACCTCGCCGGCGCGTCGAGCCACCCCGGCCACGCCGCCTCGCCTTGTTTTCAAATTGCTCTGCAAATGTCTATCGATATAATCAGGTGCACTCGTCTCCGTTAAATTACTCTGCGTATTAAGTGTCTATTATACAAAACATATGTTGTCTGCTCGTGCTATTTTATGCTCGCAGATCTATTCAGCTCAAGAGTTTTTTGCTGGCGTTTTTTATTGCGTCACTTCCAACAATCTTTTGAGTCGCCATGACGCGCGATTCAGACAGCACACGCGCGATTCAAAAACCCGGGTGTTTAGGAAAAAAGGGAGGGGGAGTTCAACATGCACGAGCGACCCACCTCCGGATCAGTCTTCGTGATTGACTCGCCCGTTCGCACCGGCTTACAGCGCCAGGGTTATCCGGACGAGTCAGGTGATATCCATCTAAATTTATCTTATTAAACACTTATTGTTTTTTGAAGAACAATTACTTTGCCTTGTAATATTTTTACACAGGATAAATTTTTTATGCCATTATATCGCGGATACGGAGTGCATGCACTAGGATTCGTCCATGCCACGCTGCTCGACAGACATGCGTGCAAGCCGCCGTTCCTGCGGTCCAGTCTGCATCAATTCATCAGGACTGCGCGAATTACCCAATAAGCGCGCACAGGCCACTGTCCCCCGCAGTCCGGTTTACATCAATTAGCCGGGACTGTGCCTGTGATTGACTTGTCATCCGCACGGCTTACCGTGCTTGTGATTGATTCTTCCGTCTGCACCGTTTGCAATGCCGCGGCTGACTGTACCTACCGGCTGATTTTCATGGTCGCTTTGTTATCACAACTGGATCGACCTCCGACAAATACCAGGTGTTATTTACCTTGTTTTTCAAGCACATATTAATTCGTCCGAGCAAAAACTACTTTCCCTTGATGTGTTTTATATGCAGGAGAATTATTAATTACAAAGTGGCATTATACTGCGGAGATGGAGGGGTGCCAACATTATTCGGCACAGGTGGTCATCCTTATTCAACGGACCCCTGCGCCGGCTTACAATGCCTTGGCCAACTCGCCCATCCACGCCACCTTACAACACCATGGACAACTCGCTCATCTGCCCTCGTGGCGGTTCACGCGTCCGCACCGGTTTATAACACGGAGGACAACCTGCTCGTCTGCACCGGCTTACAACACCGCGGACGATTCATCTGTCTAAGCTGCCTCTGATGCTGTGGTCGTTTTTTCCGTCCGTCTCTCGTGACCTTGTCTACATCAACACACTGGGCCACACCTATATGCATGAGCTGTTTATTGAGTAGGAGCAAGTCACTGCTTGGGTAGCCCGGTTTTCTTCCAACAAATTGGAGGCAAATTATCGTATACTATCAACCGCCGTCTGCACTGGATAGCTCAATGGGCAGGCACGCAAGTCGCCGCGACTACAGTTTGGATAACTTCAAATAGCCAGTTGGAAGGAACCATTGGCCGAGTTGTTGACACGGCTCATACAGATCATTTATAAACCGCCGCAGTCACCTCAACCCTCCATGGATTCACATCGTGCTATCAGCACCAATGATATACAAGTTATGCCGCTTTATATCACGGTCAAATATGGAGACTCTCAAGCCAACTCTTCGAGTCACCTTGAGACTCGGGGGCTACAATGATATGACTCAGCAAAGGTTGCCGGTTTTTCAGTGAAGTCAAGAACCTCAGGACGCTGGAGGGAAAGATAACCCGGTCCCGGAGGCTACTACCATGCGAAGCTCTGAAGCTCTCAAATCCGGTTTAAGAATTTCCAGTTCAAAAAAGAATTAACTTCTCGCAAGTTCGAGTTTAAAGGCCATCAGAAAATTTCTGGCTGAAAATGAAGATTCCGGTTTAAAATCCGGTTCAAGAGAAAGATGTCTCCCACAAAGCTTTGACGCTCTCAATATCCGGTTCAAAATCCCGGTTCAAGAAGAATTTATCTCTTGCAAAAAAGGTTGCCGAGGAGGACATGTTGCCATGATGCGCGGTTCAAACATGGGTATTCCGCCTTATTGGCTTATCATATTGATCACTTCGGGGCTTGGTCGTATCCGAACCATAGCTACAACTCTTGACCGGCGCAATGCCACAAAGTCACTTGGGGGCTTGGTTGTATTCGAACCATAGCTGCACCTCTTGGCTGGCTCAAAAGCCACGACAGTAAGTCACTTGGGGGCTTGGTCGTATTGGAACCACAGCTACACCTCTTGGCTGGCTCAAAAGCCACGACAGTAAGTCACTTGGGGGCTTGGTTGTGTTCAACCATAGCTACACCTTTTGGCTTGCGCAATGCCATTACTTAGGGGCCAAAGAGTGTTGTCAAGAACAACTCAAACATAGGCACCCGTTGAGCACAGCTCAAAATGTTGCTTGGGGATTCTTTGCTATCGCAATGAACAAAGAAATCTACACTTGCAATAGGCTATCAAGCCGTGGCTTGGAAGCCTGGTATATATACCTAAAACCCCGGGTTAACCTGCCTTCATTAAGTAAGTCACTCCGCCCAGGTAAGCCTGGTATGACCCGCCAACTTGACAAGTCAATCGCATATGACCCTGAACTTGTCAATGATAGACCGGCGATTGGTTAAAGACTGAGGACCATCTTAAAAGGCTTTGTAAAATGGTTTAACTCAGTGGCCTGGCAGCCCATGAAAAGCCTCGACTACAAGTTTTTCATATGCTTTTGTTTGCCAAGTTTTTCTCTTTTGGTGACATTTATAATGTTTTGATAAACCGGTGTTCATTAAACCGGCTTGACTTTCAACTACAAGTTGTCAGTATATGACCAGTCATAATCTGGAGATTATCAACCCCGTCTGGTTTTGACTACAAGTCGCCAGTATTATATATGGTTAATCCAGTGTTTATCACAACCCGGCACGGTTTTATCATAAACCGGCACAATATGGAAGGAGTTATCAGTACTCAAGATTGGGGTTATCACCCTCACTACAAAGTTGGTCAACCAATGACGTGATTCAATGTCACAGGTATGATATATTACATATTTGATTATTCTTAAGTGCAGCCTTGGTTATAAACCCGGGTTATATGTTGGGCATTATGACCCGTCCGGCGGTAAACCGCCAGGACACTTTAAACTTGTTGTATGCAGAAACAGGTTGAATAAAGCATGATTATAAATCACCGGCGTTTATTAACCCGGCCTGGCTTTCAACTATAAGTCGCCAGTATGATGATAAATTATCCAGTGTTTATTAAACCGGCCTGGCTTTGGATTATAAGTCACCAGTATATATATTTGGATTGCGCCATTGGAATCATGCGCTTATAAATCATTGAGTATATTATTCAAATCTTTAAATAGCCAACATGGCTGGATTTTTTATTATGGTTATCAGCAGATGAGGTATTCAAAGTCGCTTTGGCGCAATGGCTATTATTTTATCAATGGATATGGTTTATTCTACAATGGAAGGAATAGTCCCGAGTCGCTGCAGGCTTACGACCTGGCACTTGGGGGCTACATTATTTAAATTGAG
Source organism: Triticum aestivum (assembly GCF_018294505.1). Taxonomy (NCBI): domain Eukaryota; kingdom Viridiplantae; phylum Streptophyta; class Magnoliopsida; order Poales; family Poaceae; genus Triticum; species Triticum aestivum. Next base: position 44,573,906 of record NC_057811.1, on the reverse strand, counting down.
ATTATATCAGATATGCAAGGCTCATGTCGCCGCAACCATGCACCATGACACTTGGGGGCTAATGCAAAGTCATTTTTTGCTCATCTTATTGAAGACCCGACTCATCATATCATAATGAGCCAGCCCTTGGGGGCTACAAATTGCTCCTGTCAAACATTCAAGGTATACAAGCCTTAATCCATTATATTAAAGGGTTCATTGCTCAGTTGGTAAAGCACAAAGCTCTTAACCTTGTGGACGTGGGTTCAAGCCCTACGATGTTATTTTCATTGAAGTATATATCATGTCCCGGTTCAGTATTATCTTACTAAGCCGGCCCTTGGGGGCTACACATCACTGCTAAAACCTACATGATTATATTTACAAAGTCCCTGCTCATTATTGCACAATGACCCGGCCCTTGGGGGCTACACTGATTGAAGTTTTTATAAGCAAATTACAAGTCCCAGGCTGCTGCAAGCATGACAAACCGGCACTTGGGAGCTACATATATGGAGTATTCAGTTTATATGATTGAGATGAACAAACCGGATTTCTTCAAGGTTGAAAACACTAATTGGGCAAGTCTTAAGTTATCACTATGTTCTCCTCTTAAGACTTGGGGGCCACAGGTATTATGCATATAAAGGAGGAACGTCTTTAGTTTATCAGTTTTGAGCAAATCAGGAAGATCAATTACATGACCCGGTGTCGACAACAATTATGACCCGGTGCCATCAATATTTATAAACCGGTAATTTTGGTAATATTAAACCGGCAAGTTTTACATCTTCAAACCGGCTGAATATCAGATGAGTATTTCAAGACCCATATTTCTTAAACCGGCGCTTTGGAAGCCGGCTCAAGTGGATTATTCTTCACAATATTTCTCTGTGAGAAACCAATGTCAGCAAATTGAGTATGAAACTGGCTTGTTGACCCGGATTTTCTAGAAGGAGGAAATAACAAGGACTTAAGGATGATCAGATGCCGGTTTACAATCATTCTTAACCCGGAGCATAATCTGTCAAATTTGTTCTTGTGTTTGTTTTACAGGATCAGTTTAACATGGATAAATACAAATTAAACTGGGGGCTAATGTCGGGGATATACCCCGCGGCATAAACCGGCCGGAAGTATAACCCGGCCGGACTTGGCAGTTTATTTGAGATCCTGCTGACACTTGGCGATTCACTGGCGACCCGCCCTAACATGCGGTTTACAAGCAATCTTCCTGGACATTATGATTCACTGGTAACCCGGCGGGCGGGACAGACGGTGACAAGGCCCAAGGCACAGAAGGCCGGTTCATGATTATGGTGGGCCGGTTTAAGAGGAAAGGCGTGAGGAATATTTTACCTTACAAGGAGTTAAGACCAGGACTTGTATCCGGTTTGTATTAGAGATAGACTAGTCCTAATCCTAATAGGACTCCACATGTAACCCGCCCCTTCAACATATATAAGGAGGGGCAGGGCTCCTCAAAGAGGGACAGGGCAACAATCAATAATCTCTAGGGCTAGACACAATTAGAGGAGAGCCGGTTTACGGTGACTCCCTCATGAGCGTAATGAGATCTAGCCTCAAACAACATGTAGGGTTATTACCGGATGATGTTTCCCGGGGCCCGAAGCTGTCTAAATCCTTGTCTTGCGTTGCGTCTCTCGATTCCGCTCAATCCCTCTCAAGCTACTACATAGATGCGCTGGCCTCACGACTAAGTCCTCACCCTAGGACATCTGACGTGACAATTCCACGACACCGTTGGAACGAAACTTGCCCATTCTAAGGCCTTTGGTTGGGCCAAGGTGACTGCCGAGGATCTTGGAGAACGCATCCAAGCTTTTGCGATAGCCATTGCAGAGCTCATGGGTGTCGATAAGGTCGAGAGGGCTGGAGTTCCATAGGGGGCGCCACCGCCGGGAAGGGAGGGTTGTCCGCGTCCCATATTTGATTGGGAGGAGGGAGATGATGACTCTCAACATATCATCGGGGAGGCTGCTGATTAAGTCTAGGCCTGCTGGAGTCGCTTGCGGTTCTAGCTCGCCTCGCCTCCGCTTGTTGGAAGCCCTGTTCTCCACCTCTGGAGTCTCCTTGTCAGCGGCTCTTTCTGATAGAAATGGGAGTACAGGGAATATTTAGTTAAAACAGGGCAATAGAAAGTGTATTGGTAACTAGAAGTTATTAGGTAGGAATATAGTAAGATAAGGGAATAACAATTGGTTGCTTAAATACTACACAATTCATTGGGCATTGCTGGGTAAGTCAACATATGCAGATAGTTGAAAAGAAAACTTACTTTGAACAAAGTCTGGACGGATGATTTTGTCGGGGAAGTTAGCATATATCTCATGACCAGGCCCTTCTATGTGTAGTGCAATTTTAGTGCCAGCTTTCAGTACATAAAACTTTGCAATTTCATTCCAAAAGCCAGTGCCAAAATAGGAGTCACCACGTTCATCAAGTCTTACAATAGCAACGATTGTAAATCCATGGTTTGTGCGCAGTATGACATTCGTGGAGCCTTGATGTATGTAAAGGGAAAAATTGTGCACAACATAATCTGTTGCATAGCGAGGGATGTCTTGCAGAAAATGGTAGGGTTGTTAAAGAAAATATGGTTACATGCAAATATGGGCCCAAATTGAAAGAACTGTACAACAGTTGAAATCGAAGGACAAACGTCTATAATTAAACAGATAGGGTAAACATGATTTCATGGAAATATGAGAGTAATCAAAAGAACAATACATCATTAATTTGCCTAATATAGAAAGAAGAGGGGGGATCTCCTTTGACGTATATGGTGCATGTAGCACCTTTTATCCAAATGTAGCAATATTTAGAATATGTTAAGGAAAGTAGGCCATGCCAACCGATTTAGGGTGAGATTGAACATACCTCGCGCGTCCTCAAGTTATCTGGTACGATGAGATGGAATCTCTGGTGGCGGTCGCCAAGTCCTGAAGTATCGGCGCACTGTACATTCTATGAATTAAAGAAAACCCTCAAATCAGCTTGAATAAAAATGAATTCACGGCGATTTCCGTCGGGTGATTAAAGGAGGCAGATGAACTGGGATAAGAGACGAGATAATATCTCGTTAAATTAGTTACCTTTTTGTCCATGAGAAAGAACCCTCAGTATGGCAGATTCCCCAACCGAGCGGAGCTGGGTCGACCATGAGCAGCTCGAGAAAGTCGATGGCGATAGGCGGCGGCAAGCGGAAGTGGCGAAATGCGGTGGGCTTTGCCGGCAGCCTGGCAGCGGCGGCAGGCATCGAGCTAAGTGTTTACCGCCGCGATAGGCGGTGCCATGGCATAGACACGGAGGAGCTTGTGCAGGTGTGAATGGGGAACGTACCGGAGGGGCCGAGGTGGGTGGCGTGCGGGGTGAGGGTTTTTGTGACGTGGGGATGGTGAGGGTTTTCTTTTTTCTTTTTTGAATTGGGTGGTGAGGGTTTTCTGTCCCACAAAGAATTTTGGGGGCGACGGTTTGCTAGAGCGAACCATGTGTGATTGACGCAGCAGGCAAAATGTTAGTCATTGCACATGGTTCCAATTTTGGGAACCGTGTGTGATTGACGTACTACCTTCGTCCTGGTTTATTGGTCCCCCGTTGTAATTTTTACCAAAATTTGGCGAAATATTTAACATCCTCAGATATAGATAATAAGCGTACACGTACATAAGCATAGTTCAACCATCGTTAAGCATACTCAAGCGTACATTGTTCGATCCATCCCACATCTCATCTCACATGCGGCCGGCACAATCCTAAAGCTTCTCCAGGTACTCGGCGTACGCTCCGTACGCCACCGTGCGAGAATACTTTTGCTTGAAGAAGCCAACGGCCCGTCCTCTTGCATGCGCAAGAACACTTAGATACGCGTCATGAATCTTGTGGTTGCAAAATGGGCATCCATAGCCGTCGTTCCAGGTCCTAATACACCTGTTATGCATTCCCGCATAAAGCTCCCTCAGGATTCGCCTCTTGTACCTCCTCTGGGCATCTTCATCCTCGCTGTCCACATCGTCAGACAGCACCTATACATATAGTAAAACAAATTTGGCATCAAATCACTGATTACATGCCGTGAAGTAGGATTAGGAATTTATGGCTATTTATTTGTACATATTGAGAGATTATGGTTCGATTTTTAAGCACAGTCGTCTATGTACAGACCAATCTTGAAGAAAATAATGGCACAAACTTATGTAGGTCATTTAAAATCAATTGTCAAGTCCTGGCTAGGAATTATTAGCACGAACACTAACCCTAGTTGGATTACTAGCAGAAATCATTTGCACAGCTGAAACAACTAATCACTTATCACCTGTACCATTCAAACAATCAATACACTGCATGGATCTAATGGAACTTACTCAGATTTTATGGATTGAGAGAACATAACCACAGGATTTCTATTCCAAAACGGGGGAGGCAGGAGTAAACAGAGAAACCCTATGATCTATTTGACACATAAATGGGTATAGATGACTAACCAGCTGTCCGTCGTCGTCAGAGTCGTCGCCGGAGTGTTCGTCGGAGTCATCGCCGGAGTGGTTGTCAGAGTCGGTGTGGAACTCCGCCTCCGGCTGTGGAAGCTCGACGCCGTCGATGATGTCAGGGTGCAGTGATAACTCACCGGCAGTGACGGCAACCTCTGTCTCCATCTCCAAGCCGTGCACCGGTGCTTTAGCAGCCCCGGCGTCGCCACTCCTTCCGATGGGGCGCTTCGGTGGCATCCTCATACACTGACGGCTTTGAGGACTGAGAGCGGTGTCGAGGTTGCAAGCGGAGAGAGAGGATTGTGTGTGCGTAGCGAGGATGGGGGTGCGGCCGCTCGGACGCACCATTAATATGGAGTAGTGGGAGTTGTGGGAGAGAGGCGGGCGGCGGTCAAACTGATGGCTCGCCTCCCGGTGAGCCTGCGCACCGGACTGCTGGCAGGCCTACCAAAGTTTCACACAGCTACTCGCACGCCTCCCGATGACACTATGCAGCGAGCATGCCTCCATCAATTCACACACCTGCACGCACTCCCCGTCTGCCTGCGCGGCGGACTGCCCGCATGCCTCCCGTCAACTCACGCCTGCTCGCACACCACACGGGTGGCGCGCCGGCACATATATTGTTTTTTCTATTTGGATGATTAATGCTGCCGCTTTATTGCTTAACCGAAGCATGGCACGTATCCATTGTTGGTCTAATGCTCACGTTTCGAATAAATAATCCGTTTGGGATATTGGTTCCTAATTATTAATAATCTCCTGTCTATAATTACATAAAGATTACATCAAAACTGGTCTCAAATTTGACAAAAAAAAGTACAATGCCACTTTGTATTGGTGTCCACATGACAACACGATAAGTTTCATGAACTTCAAATAAGTTTTGGATGTACTAGAATTTAAAAATCAAGATTCTCAATGTTTGAAATTTGTTGCACGGGGAGTAAACATGCACCCAGTGAGACACATGTGTTTTTGCAATCCATTTAGGTGCACTGTCACGTGTGCATGTAGCTCAAATTTGATTTTTGCACATTAAACCCATAGAAAATCAATCAATCAATGTAGTAAAACGTCTTAATGATCTCTGTGAATTTTTTGAAATTAAAACGTCCCTCCTTTGGTAACATGTATGTTCACCGCGGGATAATTAATTTAACATGCATCGTAGTTGCGGTGGATTCGCGGTGTGTGTGTGGGTGTGTGCGTCTGGGGGTGGCGAGTGGCTCGCAATACACGACGAGTTGTGAGCCACCGTGTGGGTTGGCCGTTTTGTTAGGCAGGCTGGTGCCACATCAGAGTCGTGAAATCGTTATTTAAAACGTTACACAACCCTTTCATACATAAATGTTTTGGCCACATGCAGTCAATGGTTGTCCTACACGACACTCGATACTCGCATGTGACGCTTTCTGTTGGCCCGCGAGGTCGTTGTCCATCACTTTGACGAATAGCCGGCAGTGAGGTTAACTTGACCAGCAAGGTATAATCTTTTTTGTTTGTGTTATGGTGGTATATAGTACCCCTCGAAGAGGTGGGAGGGGACTAGCATATATACTATACGTATGCGTCCGTGAACAAGTACACCTCACTCAGTGTCGGGACTTTTTGGTTACCGAGGCACGTGCCACATCAAAATTGTGAAATTGGTTATTCAAACATCACACAACACCTTTTTGAGCCACATGCATATATATCCTAGCTAGGACACTCACGTGTGACGCTTCCATCCGTGGGCCCATGAGGCCATTGTCGATGCATGCATGCATGCATCACTTTGACCTACATCGGGAGAGGTTAATTAATTTCACCATCGATGAGGATTCTTTTGGGTTGTACATATATTACGGCAGGAGCATATAGTATGCGGTGAAGAGGGGGGAAGGGGACCATCATAAGTAGTACGCTTGATATGAACCTCGCTCTCTGTGGGTGCATGGTTTACGGTTTTTGAGGCATGTGGCACATCAAAGTTGTGCATTTTGGGTATTCAACATATATATGTTTGGCCCACATGCAAAGCGGTGGTGGTTGTCTTCTCGCACCCACTTAAGCGGTTATCAGCGATATAGATGCTTCATCTGTGGGCCCGCTTGGTCCATCACTTCTTTTTGCCTGACAACAAGAGAGGTTAATTTGACTTAGGAGGGGATTATTATTTTTGCTCTGGGCTGACATGCATGATACACTTTGAGCACACACATATGCATTTGTACGCATGAATACCTCACATCGAGTCGAAGTGGCTAGTACAACGACACCATCATGAACCGATCTCGCTCTGTGTGGGGAGCTAGTGTACGATTTTTGACACACGCGCGAGATCAATGTTGTGTATTCAAACATGCATATGCACGCATCACCTCCATACATATGCATGTAGCGGTTGCCTTTGAACGATACACTCCCTCGCGTGGTTATCGCCGACAAGCCTATATATTCGTGAGCCCACGTGGACATCCATGATCACCTTGACCAACAACAAGATAGGTTACCATGGCGAATTCTTCATTTGGTTAGTGTTATCGTAGTATAGGTCATGGTGAGATTCATACCTAATTAAGTTTGAGCACATATACTATGCACGCATGCATGCATATATGAATCCCCGTCGTTGGCTTGAAGTGTGGTGTAACATACATATGCATCGTCAACCTAACCCTCACTCAGTGTGGGGATTTCTAGTTCGAAATCACGGTGCCACATCAAAGTTGTTCATTGTTACTCAAAAACACACCTCTCCATACATATGTTTGGGCACACGCATGCAGTGGTTGTCTTCGGGGACTAGCTACTTGCGTGATTATTGGCGAGCTAGCCCATCTCCGGGGTCGCATGGATGGACATCACTTTGACCAACAACAGGAGAGAGGTTGTACGACCAAGGTGGATTATTCTTGGTCCGTTTTACGATCCATCTTGGCGAGATGTATGCCTCTTTGGCCCGCCGACTGAAAGTGTGTGTGTGTGGGGGGGGTTGCTACATCGCACTTTTCTAGGTGAACCTCTGTTGCGGGGGCATGCATTCATAGCTTAATTAGGATTCC
>NC_057811.1:44558909-44566033 GCF_018294505.1 Triticum aestivum | reverse complement strand
CTAGCTACTTCGCACTTTGCTAGGTGAAACTCGGTTGGGGGGGAGAGGGCATGCTCATAGCTTAGGATTCCCTTCGTGCCAACACGAGGGGGGGCTGCTAGCTGATACGTCTCCAACGTATCTATAATTTTTTATTGTTCCATGCTATTATATTATCTGTTTTGGATGTTTATGGGCTTTATTAAACACTTTTATATTATTTTTGGGACTAACCTATTAACCCAGAGCCTAGTGCCAGTTCCTGTTTTTCCCTTGTTTCAGTGTTTCGCAGAAAAGGAATATCAAACGGATTCCAAACGGAATGAAACCTTCGGGAAAGTTATTTTTGGAAAGAAAGCAATCCGGGAGACTTGGAGTGCACGTCAGAGGATCAACGAGGAAGGCACGAGGCAGGGGCGCGCCCTCCACCCTCATGGGCCCCTCGTGGCTCCCCTGACGTATTTCTTCCTCCTATATATAACAATATACCCTAAAACCATCGGGAAACAGAATAGATTGGGAGTTCCGCCGCCGCAAGCCTCTGTAGCCACCAAAAACCAATCGGGACCCTGTTCCGGCACCCTGCCGGAGGGGGGAACCCTCAGCGGTGGCCATCTTCATCATCCTGGCGCTCTCCATGACGAGGAGGGAGTAGTTCACCCTTGGGGATGAGGGTATGTACCAGTAGCTATGTGTTTGATCACTCTCTCTCGTGTTCTTGATTTGGCACGATCTTGATGTATCGCGAGCTTTGCTATTGTAGTTGGATCTTATGATGCTTCTCCCCCTCTACTCTCTTGTAATGGATTGAGTTTTCCCTTTGAAGTTATCTTATCGGATTGAGTCTTTAATGATTTGAGAACACTTGATGTATGTCTTGCGTGGGATAACCGTGGTGACAATGGGTTATTCTATTGATTCACTTGATGTATGTTTTGGTGATCAACTTGTGGGTTCCGCCCATGAACCTATGCATAGGGGTTGGCACACGTTTTCGACCTGACTCTCCGGTAGAAACTTTGGGGCACTCTTTGAGGTTCTATGTGTTGGTTGAATAGATGAATCTGAGATTGTGTGATGCATATCGTATAATCATACCCACGGATACTTGAAGTGACATTGGAGTATCTAGGTGACATTAGGGTTTTGGTTGATGTGTGTCCTAAGGTGTTATTTTACTACGAACTCTAGGGCTGTTTGTGACACTTATAGGAATAGCCCAATGGATTGATCGGAAAAAATAACTTTGAGGTGGTTTCGTACCCTACCATAATCTCTTCCTTTGTTCTCCGTTATTAGTGACTTTGGAGTGACTCTTTGCTGCATGTTGAGGGATAGTTATATGATCCAATTATGTTATTATTGTTGAGAGAACTTGCACTAGTGAAAGTATGAACCCTAGGCCTTATTTCAACGCATTGCAATACCGTTTGTGCTCACTTTTATCATTAGTTACCTTGCTGTTTTATATTTTCAGATTACAAAAACCTATATCTACCATCCATATTGCACTTGTATCACCATCTCTTCGCCGAACTAGTGCACCTATACAATTTACCATTGTATTGGGTGTGTTGGGGACACAAGAGACTCTTTGTTATTTGGTTGCAGGGTTGCTTGAAAGAGACCATCTTCATCCTATGCCTCCCACGGATTGATAAACCTTAGGTCATCCACTTGAGGGAAATTTGCTACTGTCCTACAAACCTCTGCACTTGGAGGCCCAACAACGTCTACAAGAAGAAGGTTGCGTAGTAGACATCAAGCTCTTTTCTAGCGCCGTTGCCGGGGAGGCTAGGTAAGCGGCACTCATACCCCGTCAACTAAGCTCTTTTCTGGCGCCGTTTCCGGGGAGGTGAGTGCTGGAAGGTATATCTTTAGATCTTGCAATCGAATCTTTTAGTTTCTTGTTTTATCACTAGTTTAGTTATAAAAGAAAACTACCAAAAAATGGAGTTCAGTTTGTCTCATACGCTTCATCTTTTTAATATCTTTCGTGAAAATGATGGGAAGGAAAATTGTGCTCAAGTACTAGAAGAAGAATTACATAGAATGATTGGCATAATATATGTGAATGATGAGCATGATTGCAATGTTGTTAGTATGAATTCTTTGAATACCCATAATGCTAATGACATGCAAATCCACAAGCTTGGGGATGCTATGTTTGATGAAGATGATATGTTTAGTCCCCCAAGATTTGATGAGCAAATTTATTATGATGAAAGCATGCCTCCTATCTATGATGATTATTGTGATGACACGTATGCTATAAAGAATAATGATAACCATGAAACTTGTCATCTTGATCTTAATTTTCAATCACATGATAGTTATTTTGTTGAGTTTGCTCCCACTACTATTGACAAGAATAGATTTGCTTATGTGGAGAGTAGTAAAAATTCTATGCTTGTAGATCATGAAAAGAATGCTTTAGGTGCTGGTTATATTGTTGAATTCATTCATGATGCTACTGAAAATTATTATGAGGGAGGAATATATGCTTGTAGAAATTGCAATAATATCAAGTTTCCTCTCTATATGCTTAAAGTTTTAAAGTTATGCTTGTTTTGCCTTCCTATGCTAGTTGATTATTGTTCCCATAAGTTGTTTGCTCACAAAATCCCTATGCATAGGAAGTGGGTTATACTTAAATGTGCTAGTCATATTCTTCATGATGCTCTCTTTATGTTTCAATTCTTATCTCTTATGTGAGCATCATTGAAATCATCATGCCTAGCTAGGGGCGTTAAACGTTAGCGCTTGTTGGGAGGCAACCCAATTTTATTTTAGTTTCTTGCTTTTTGGTTCTGTTTAGGAATAAATAATCCATCTAGCTTCTGTTTAGATGTGGTTTTGTGTTTTAATTAGTGTTTGTGCCAAGTAAGACCTATAGGATCTTCTTGGATGATAGTTATTTGATCTTGCTGAAAATTCCAGAAACTTTCTGTTCACGAAAATAATTGTTTAAAATCACCAGAACGTGATAAAATACTGATTCCAATTGCAGAAGATTAATAAACAAATTGTCTAGGTCTTCCTATTTTGGTAGATTTTTTGGAGTTCCAGAAGTTTGCGTTAGTTACAGATTACTACAGACTGTTCTGTTTTTGACATATTCTGTTTTTCGTGTGTTGTTTGCTTATTTTGATGAATCTATGGCTAGTAAAATAGTTTATAAACCATAGAGAAGTTGGAATACAGTAGATTTAACACCAATACAAATAAAGAATGAGTTCATTACAGTACTTTGAAGTGGTGTTTTGTTTTCTTTCGCTAACGGAGCTCACGAGATTTTCTGCTAAGTTTTGTGTTGTGAAGTTTTCAAGTTTTGGGTAAAGATTCGATGGACTATGGAATAAGGAGTGGCACGAGCCTAAGCTTGGGGATGCCCAAGGCACCCCAAGGTAATATGCAAGGACAACCAAGAGCCTAAGCTTGGGGATGCCCCGGATGGCATCCCCTCTTTCGTCTTCGTTCATCGGTAACTTTACTTGGAGCTATTTTTTTATTCACCACATGATATGTGTTTTGCTTGGGGCGTCACTTTATTTTCTTTAGCTTTGCTTGCTGTTTCAATAAAATACCAAGATCTGAAATTATTAATTGAGAGAGTGTTTTCACATAGCTACATAATTATTTAACTACTCATTGATCTTCACTTATATCTTTCGGAGTAGTTTGTCGTTAGCTCTAGTGCTTCACTTATATCTTTTAGAGCACGACGGTGGTTTTATTTTGAAGAAATAGATGAACTCTCATGCTTCACTTATATTATTTTGAGAGTGCTAAACAGCATGGTAATTTGCTTTGGTTATGAATTTAGTCCTAATATGATGGGCATCCAAGAGGGATATAATAAAAAAAATCATATAAGGTGTATTGAATACTATGAGAAGTTTGATTCCTTATGATTGTTTTGAGATATGAAGATGGTGATATTAGAGTCATGCTAGTTGAGTATTTGTGAATTTGAGAAATGCTTGTGTTAAAGTTAGTGATCCCCGTAGCATGCACGTATGGTGAACCGTTATGTGATGAAGTCGGAGCATGATTTATTTATTGATTGTCTTCCTTATGAGTGGCGGTCGGGGACGAGCGATGGTCTTTTCCTACCAATCTATCCCCCTAGGAGCATGTGTGTAGTACTTTGTTTCGATAACTAATAGATTTTTGCAATAAGTATGTGAGTTCTTTATGACTAATGTTGAGTCCATGGATTATACGCACTCTCTTCCTTCCACCATTGCTAGCCTCTCTAATACCGCGCACCTTTCGCCGGTATCATACACCCACCATATACCTTCCTCAAAACAGCCACCATACCTACCTATCATGGCATTTCCATAACCATTCCGAGATATATTGCCATGCAACTTACCACCGTTCCGTTTATTATGACACGCTCCATCATTGTCATATTGCTTTGCATGATCATGTAGTCGACATTGTATTTGTGGCAAAGCTACCGTTCATAATTCTTTCATACATGTCACTCATGAGTCATTGCACATCCCGGTACACCGCCAGAGGCATTCATATAGAGTCATATCTTGTTCTAAGTATTGAGTTGTAATTCTTGAGTTGTAAGTAAATAAAAGTGTGATGATCATCATTATTAGAGCATTGTCCCAGTGAGGAAAGGATGATGGAGACTATGATTCCCCCACAAGTCGGGATGAGACTCCGGACGAAAAATAGAAAAAAAGGAGAAAAAAGAGGCCAAAAAAAGGAGAAGGCCCAAAAAAATTGAGAGAAAAAGAGAGAAGGGGCAATGCTACTATCCTTTTACCACACTTGTACTTCAAAGTAGCACCATGATCTTCATGATAGAGAATATCCTATGTTGTCACTTTCATATACTAGTGGGTATCTTTCATTATAGAACTTGGCTTGTATATTTCAATGATGGGCTTCCTCAAAATGCCCTAGGTCTTCGTGAGCGAGCAAGTTGGATGCACACCCACTTAGTTTCTTTTTGAGCTTTCATACACTTATAGCTCTAGTGCATCCGTTGCATGGAAATCCCTACTCACTCACATTGATATCTATTGATGGGCATCTCCATAGCCCGTTGATACGCCTAGTTGATGTGAGACTATCTTCTCCTTTTTGTCTTCTCAACAACCACCGTTCTATTCCGCCTATAGTGCTATGTCCATGGCTCACGCTCATGTATTGCGTGAAGATTGAAAAAGTTTGAGAACATCAAAAGTATAAAACAATTTCTTGGCTTTGCATCGGGGTTGTGCATGATTTAAATACTTTGTGTGGTGAAGATAGAGCATAGCCAGACTATATGATTTTGTAGGGATAACTTTCTTTGGCCATGTTATTTTGAGAATACATGATTGCTTTGTTAGTATGCTTGAAGTATTATTGTTTTCATGTCAATATTAAACTTTTGTTTCGAATCGTATGGATCTGAATATTCTTGCCACAATAAAGAAAATTACATTGAGAAATATGCTAGGTAGCATTCCACATCAAAAATTCTGTTTTTATCATTTACCTACTCGAGGACGAGCAGGAATTAAGCTTGGGGATGTTGATACGTCTATCTATAATTTTTTATTTTTCCATGCTATTATATTATCTGTTTTGGATGTTTATGGGCTTTATTAAACACTTTTATATTATTTTTGGGACTAACCTATTAACCCAGAGCCCAGTGCCAGTTCCTGTTTTTTCCCTTGTTTCAGTGTTTCGCAGAAAAGGAATATCAAACGGAGTCCAAACGGAATGAAACCTTCGGGAAAGTTATTTTTGGAAAGAAAGCAATCCGGGAGACTTGGAGTGCACGTCAGAGGATCAACGAGGAAGGCACGAGGCAGGGGGGCGCCCTCCACCCTCGTGGGCCCCTCGCGGCTCCCCTGATGTATTTCTTCCTCCTATATATACCAATATACCCTAAAACCATCGGGAAACAGAATAGATCGGGAGTTTCGCCACCGCAAGCCTCTGTAGCCACCAGAAACCAATCGGGACCCTGTTCCGGCACCCTGCCGGAGGGGGGAACCCTCACCGGTGGCCATCTTCATCATCCCGGCGCTCTCCATGAAGAGGAGGGAGTAGTTCACCCTCGGGGCTGAGGGTATGTACCAGTAGCTATGTGTTTGATCTCTCTCTCTCTCTCGTGTTCTTGATTTGGCACGATCTTGATGTATCGCGATTTTGCTATTGTAGTTGGATCTTATGATGTTTCTCCCCCTCTACTCTCTTGTAACGGATTGAGTTTTCCCTTTGAAGTTATCTTATCGGATTGAGTCTAATGATTTGAGAACACTTGATGTATGTCTTGCGTGGGATAACCGTGGTGACAATGGGTTATTCTATTGATTCACTTGATGTATGTTTTGGTGATCAACTTGCGGGTTCCGCCCATGAACCTATGCATAGGGGTTGGCACACGTTTTCCTCTTGACTCTCAGGTAGAAACTTTGGGGCACTCTTTGAGGTTCTATGTGTTGGTTGAATAGATGAATCTGAGATTGTGTGATGCATATCGTATAATCATACCCACGGATACTTGAGGTGACATTGGAGTATCTAGGTGACATTAGGGTTTTGGTTGATGTGTGTCTTAAGGTGTTATTTTACTACGAACTCTAGGGCTGTTTGTGACACTTATAGGAATAGCCCAATGGATTGATCGGAAAAAATAACTTTGAGGTGGTTTCGTACCCTACCATAATCTCTTCGTTTGTTCTCCGTTATTAGTGACTTTGGAGTGACTCTTTGTTGCATGTTGAGGGATAGTTATATGATCCAATTATGTTATTATTGTTGAGAGAACTTGCACTAGTGAAAGTATGAACCCTAGGCCTTGTTTCAACGCATTGCAATACCGTTTGTGCTCACTTTTATCATTAGTTACCTTGCTGTTTTTATATTTTCAGATGACAAAAACCTATATCTACCATCCATATTGCACTTATATCACCATCTCTATACAATTTACCATTGTATTGGGTGTGTTGGGGACACAAGAGACTCTTTGTTATTTGGTTGCAGGGTTGCTTGAGAGAGACCATCTTCATCCTACGCCTCCCACAGATTGATAAACCTTAGGTCATCCACTTGAGGGAAATTTGCTACTGTCCTACAAACCTCTGCACTTGGAGGCCCAACAACGTCTACAAGAA
>NC_057811.1:44558216-44558766 GCF_018294505.1 Triticum aestivum | reverse complement strand
TGCTAGGGTGAACCTCGGTTGGAGGGGCATGCATTCATAGCTTAGGATTCCCTTCGTACCGACACGAGGGAGGGGGGCTGCTAGCTACTTCGCACTTTGCTAGGTGAACCTCGGTTGGGGGAGGGGGCATGCATTCATAGCTTAGGATTCCCTTCATGCCGACACGAGGGGGGGTGGGGGCAAGCAATATCGTGCGCTTTATGAGAGAGATGCCACATCGAGGTTGCATTTGGTATTTGAAAATCAAACCACCCTTTTGATACATAAATTTGGTCCACATGCAAATGTGTTCGTGTTCTGACCCTCTCCCGAGTCATTTTTCGCCGAATTTATGAACATTAGACAAGTTGGATGACGCAACACACATGGTTCACTCAAACTAACCGTGAACCACGCTGGTGCCCCTGTCACGCACACATCCGCATAGTACATTGGGCTCCATGAGGATCCCCCTCTCAAAAATATCTGCCCGCCTCGAGGGTTTTTCTTTTTCATAACACACGGTTGTTATTTCCGGACCGTGTGCGATGTTTCTTGTTCCCAATCCCGC
>NC_057811.1:44543670-44558206 GCF_018294505.1 Triticum aestivum | reverse complement strand
CACGAGGGAGGAGGGGGGCTGCTAGCTACTTCGCACTTTGCTAGGTGAACCTCGGTTGAGGGGGAGGGGACATGCATTCATATATAGCTTAGGATTCCCTTCATGCCGAAACGAGGGAGGAGGGGGGCTGCTAGCTACTTCGCACTTTGCTAGGTGAACCTCGGTTGAGGAGGAGTGGGCATGCATTCATAGCTTAGGATTCCCTTCGTGCCGACACGAGAGGGTGGGAGCGAGCAATATCGTGCGCTTTGCGAGAGAGGTGCCACATCGAAGTTTTATTTGGTATTTGAAAATCAAACCACCCTTTTGATACATAAATTTGGTCCACATGCAAGTGTGTTCGTGTTTTGACCCTCTCCCGCGTCATTTTCGCCAAATTTATGAACATTAGACAAGTCGGATGACGCAACAGACACGGTTCACTCAAACTAACCGTGTGCCACGCCGGTGCACCTGTCACGCACACATCCGCACAGTACATTGTGCTCCACGAGGCTCCCCCTCTCAAAAATATCTGCCCGCTTCGAGGGTTTTTCTGTTTCATATCACACGGTTGTTATCTCCGGACCGTGTGCAATGTTTCTAGTTCCCAATCCCGCCTGCATCGGAAATATCTGCCCGCCTCGAGGGTCTTTCTTTCTTTTTCAGAACACACGGTTGTTATCTCCGGACCGTGTGCGATGCACTATCATCAAAAATTTCAATAGCCCGGCATTTCACTCCCGCGTTTGACTCCCGCGTAGTAAAATTTTTAGTACCCGCGTCATTTCCTCAAACACCCCGCGGCCCCCCCTCCACACACACACACACACACCAAAACCTCCTCGGGCGTGCGTGCACACACACACACACACACACACCCTCCCTCGCTCGAAACCCTAGCAAAGTCCCCGCCGCCGCCGCCGCCGCAAGGCCTCCATTGTCAACATCTTCCGGTTTGCCCGTGCAACTTACCCACCGATCTCCATACCCAGGCCGCCTTGAGTTTCTTAGATGACGTCTGCCAAACGCCCCCTTTCCGACAGATCCCCATCCCCCACTCCATAGCGTTGCAGCCTAAGCCCGACTATGCTTCCCGTGGAGCTCGAGGAGCGACTGGCCCAAAAGAGGTGTATAGTGGTCTCTTCGGCCGAGGTCGCCGAGGAAGCTGACGACCATTACTGGCGGCAGGCACTCAAGAAGCGGGCTAGAGTATGCGGGCATGTCTTGTCCACCGGCTACGACATCGAGGTCATTGACAGCGACGCCCTGAGGCGGGCCGTGTCACAGGTTAAGTGGCCCACCCCCAACCCCTCGGGTTCAACCGCCGTCGATCTCATCCATGGCCCCGCCGCTGATCTCCTCTGGCTCGCTGTCAACAATTTGCCATTCTACATCGCCATCGAGCCCCTTTTGTCATTTATGATGGACACGTTCTGCGACACTGGCTTGGGATCCACAGCTTCCAAGTCAGACCTCATCGACGGCGACCACAAGGAGGGCACCCTCTCCGGCTCTTCCAAGGGGAAAGAGCCCATCTGCTCTTCCAAGGGGAAAGCGCCCGTCTGCGACATCAGGGAGGGCACCCTACGGCCATGCTCTTCCAAGGGGAAGGAGCCCATCTGCGACAACATGGAGCGCATCCAAGGTCCATGCTCTTCCCACGGGAACGAGCCCATCTGTGACAAGTGAGGAAACCCATGATTTGTTTATTTCAATTGTTCACAATGTGATGCTCTATATGTGCAATTATTTACTGTGCAGTACATTTCATCAATCCAGTTTTAAACATACCGATAGGAATGCATATATTTGCTTGCTGTTAAGCCTGTTATAGCTAGCATATGCCTCTTTTAAAGTTTTTTGATTGTTCGGTTGTTTGCAGTTAGCATATGTTCACTTTCAAATGCTATCTTTGGTTGTTCGTAGAATGCCTTGTTTATTCCAGTTATTCACAACGTGATGTTCTATATGTGCAAGTATGAACTGTGCAGTTCAATTTCATCAGTACCAGTTTCAACAATACCACTATGAATGACTACATTTGGTTGCTGCATCTTGTAGTTAACACGCCTTCCCATTTTTATTTAACCATAACCAGTGTACTTAGACCGGCACAATATCAGTTTGAATGACCATGTTTGCTTGTTGTTAAATGTTAGGCCTGTTGCAGTTAGCACACCTTTCCACTTGTTTTGCTTTACTAGCGTGCTTAAACCTGCACACTGAAGCTATCTTTTGGAGATTATTTTGTCTGCCATGTGTAATTTTGGTTGATGTTTAGCCTGTTGTGCTTAACATGCTTCTTGATGTACCTACGCAGGACAATTTTGGGAACGACTGCTGTTTTCCATCGAGGTTACTTTCATCCCATGGCTTATATCTGCTCACTGTTCAGGATATCCATAGCTGGTACCATATAGGGCGGCGGCTGATAAGGGACTAATCGGTGAATCGGACTTTTAACTGAATATATCTGCAACCCATTTTTCCTTAGGTTAACTAGGGCCATATGTAATATATCTAAGGCTACATAGCAACATGCACTGTACTTAATGTCTAAATATGCAATCCTAGGCTACATAGCAACAAGGAAGAGTGTTACATTAATGTTCTAATGATGTCTAGATATACGTAGAAGAGCAGTAGCAGCAACAGCAACAACACAACCCTGTTTGGATACTCAACTTAGCTAGAGGTTAGAGTTAGTTTTAGCTCATTACTAACCCTGAACTAACTCCATCCAAAGAGTTGTTTGGATGGCAGGGTTAGATTGACAATAAATGCACTAGGAGAACTAGCTCCAATTAGCACCTCTTGGGTTGGATACTAGTTTTTTTGGGTGGGTTATAGATGCAACTAGCACAAACTAGCCCTCATGTTTAGATATAGTTTAGGGCTATTTGAGCCCGAACTAGCTCAAACTAACTGTAACCCGTGGATACAGCAGCAGATAATTTTTAAGAACGAACTAAACTCCTTCTGGCCCATAATATAAGATGTTAATTCATCTAATATGTGAGTATATTGTATGTTATAAGATACTCCCTCCATTCCTAAATATTTGTCTTTTTAGAGATTTCAAATGGACTACCACATACAGATACATATAGACATATTATAAAAGAGTGTTGTACTACATCATTGTGCCATTGCTGTTTAGCTTCTAGTATTAACTTGGTGCTTTTAGGTACATATGTCATTGGTAAAGATCCGCGTTTCGACCCTTTCTGTGTATGGGGCAATGAGATATCGATGAACCAGCATCAAGTGAGGAAGCTGATAAAGATTGTTAGTAAAATGGGTCCAAAGATGGCAATTAAACTATTTGTTTACACTTTATCCGAGACAACAGAGAACTGCAGGATGGTAAGTAAGAACTCTGCAGCCTTCTTTTTACTGCCCATAATGAGTTGTGTTAGATGACAATGTCTAAAATCTTATTCCTTTGCAGTGGTTGCCAAAGTAGTTTACTCAAGATTACCTCTCAACCTACATGATTTGTGGGCATGCAAAGGTTAAAGTATTTCTACCAGAACACGATGATTATCTAGATGTTTTCATGAAGACCGTGAAGGATGGGCGGTCGGCCATCACAAGGGGTTGGACTAGAGTCGTGCGTGCCTTCCGCATGGAGAAGGGCACAATATGGGCATTCCGCTTCACCTTGTTCAGCAACCAGAATATATTGTGCCTCTTTCTTTACCGTCTTTAATAGTACAAGTATACAACTGTGGTTCATCATTCTTTATTTGGTTCTGATGTAATTCTTGAACATATGTACCTATGAATCAAATAATGCATTGGTTGTCTGAACCTGATGGATATGAATAAAGTTGTAGCATACATTCAAATTCAAACATGCACACAGTTTGGAAAAGCAGCAATTAAATTGCGGTGAAATTACGCTCTCCAGGCTGTCACGGCACACATGGTTGGTAAAATACAAACATTTGCGATTTGCACCATAATCCGAGACGGTTCACAGACAGGAAACGTTTGCAAGCATGCACACAGTTGCCGTTTGCAAAGCATGTGCTATGTCAGACAATATCACAAACGGTGCGGGCAAACTAAACGTTTGTGTTAGTTGCCTTATCGTACACGATTCGCAACCATGAACTGTTTCTGATGAAGTATGCATCGTAAACGTTGCACCACAGAATAGCGTGTGCGATAGTTGTCGTGTACGATGATGTTACGACGGTCCGACGTTTCGTAATCCTGTCCGACACTCGTATAACGATTAGCTAATCTTCTTAACGGTGAACCGTTTGTGATGGGCCGCGCATCATACACGTTCTATAATAGTGAACCGTTTGTGATGGGCTGCGCATCGTAAATGTAGCACCACAGAATACCGACTGCGATGGCAATGCGAGCAAAAACGAGTAGGAGTACTGTAGGGGCCCTATCTCCGACGGTTTCTGGGTCGTCTGGAAAAGACCCCCCTATCGCCCACACTCACTTGGCGACGGTTCCAAATGCCGTCGCGGAAAGGGGTTTTAAACCGTTTGTTTAGGACCGACGCGCACCAGTGACCCTATATTTAGGAACGGAGGGAGAATATTGGAAGGTTTTATTCGGACATCGGAATGGTTCCGAGTGATTCGGGCATTTTTTCGGAGTACTGGGAGGTTACCGGAACCCCCCGGGAGAAGTATTGGGCCTATTGGGCCTTATTGGAGGAGAGGAGAGAGGCCACGTGAGAGGGACGCCCCCCCTTTCCCAAACAGAATTGGACTAGGGGAGGGGGCCGGGCCCCCTCTTTCCTTCTCCCCCTCTCTCCCTTCCCCTTTTCCCTCTCTAGTGGAAGGAAGGAGGGGGGCGAATCCTACTTGGACTAGGAGTCAAAGTATGACTCCCCCCTTGGCGCGCCCCCTCTAGGGCCGGCCTCCTCCTCCCCTTCCTTTATATACGTGGGAGGGGGGCACCGCAAAGACAACGCCCAGAGAACAGCCTCTGCCACCTCCTCTGTAGACAACGCCCAGAGAACAGCCTCTCCCACCGCTCAAAAAAAAGAAGCGAACAGCCTCTCTGCCTCCCATGAACCTCGCCGCCGCCACCAACGCCGGACGATTCCGGCTACTTCCGGCGGCCCTCGCCGGAGCGCAGCACACCCATGAGCTCTCCTTGCGATGGTGCTTCCTTCCCTCCGGCCAGATCCGCTCCTCGCGGCCGCAAGCGCTCGCGCGCAACCCCTCCACGCGATTAGGATTTCGGCTACCTCCAACTCCGGCGCGGTGAGCTCTCCTCTTCCCTGGATTCATGCCCTCTCCTCTCACCTTCTTCCTTCTCTCCCCGCCCCCCTCACTTATTTCTTCAATTCGGTGCAGCAGCCACCCTCCTCCATGGACAAGGACGATCACCACAGCCCGCACATGGTCGAGCTCGCTGTCGTCTGCTCCAGTGCGGTGCTGGGCCAACAACCTCCGCCTCCATGGCTCCTAGCTTGGGTAAGCACCCCCAATCCAGTTTGATATGATTTTATGCCAAGCAGATGGCTATGGAGTAAAAAATAAGCACCCCCAATCCAGTTTGATAAGGTAGCAGGCACCAAGTTTGATCACAAATTACACCAACTAACTTCTCATTAATAGTATCTGGTCTGGAATGAAGTGTGGTACAAAGGCCAAGTCAGACAAGATCTAGTGATCAAGTGCATGTAGGAATAGGTAGTGTACCTTCGGAATAATCAC
This sequence comes from Triticum aestivum, assembly GCF_018294505.1. Taxonomy (NCBI): domain Eukaryota; kingdom Viridiplantae; phylum Streptophyta; class Magnoliopsida; order Poales; family Poaceae; genus Triticum; species Triticum aestivum. The sequence continues at coordinate 44,552,528 of NC_057811.1, read as the reverse complement.
TAAACGGTTGACAGAAGGATGTAAGTTTAGCATAACTAAAAAGGATCCTAAGAATCAATAAGTAGGTATATACTTCCTAGCACAGAGAGAAGGACGTGATCAACAATGGCAAAAGCAAATCTGCACATAGTAAATAACTTGATATAGTAAGAATGTACACTAAGAAAATGATTTAAAAAATGTACAAACGTAATTCTACATCCTCCAGTGCAGGCTATAAAAAACTTAAAATCTGTATGTTCTCTTACTAAAGAGGCTCTACTTCCGTTGCATGACTGAATTTTTTCTCTGAACTTTTGCTCAACTTCAGTACTCAAAAGTTCCATTTGCATACTACTGATGCACTTCCCACAGATCTCTTTTATATTCAGCAGTAAATCATTGCCTCAGCCCATTTATTGGTTTCTCCTGGTCATGATCAAGCCACCATGAAAAATCATGTTGAAGGAGCCGCAGCCCTGCCCAAGGAAAAGCCATGGTTTTTGGGCTGCCCCGCTGCTGCTCGGAGTAGTCGTCGAAGAATACGACCATTCCGCGGTGCTGCTAGTGAGGCCACTTTCCCAGATGCTACATAGCTTGGGTAAGCACCCCCAATCCAGTCTTGTAGTACTAATGGATCACAGGCAGCACAATACTTCACCACCAGCAATCCTAAACACTCGGATCCTTTCTCTGCCAAAGAGAAGTTTATTCATGCCAAGGTGCTTGCGAGTTGTTCTTTTGCAATTGCTTCTCTGCACTTATCCCATTATTATCAAATAAGTGTTGAGGACAAAGTTGTCTCCAGATATCCCGATGGGAAACTGATTGGGTAAATGATTCATGGTAGTTTATAACTCGAACATTTCTTAGGCTAAATACAGTTGTTGCCCGTCACGATTAGCTGCCAGATGGTACTTGTGTGATCCACTGATCATTTTAAGCCCTTGCAAATATTTTTGTTCTTTATAGTTGCAACCTCAGAGTTCCAGAAAAATTGTCTGTAGGTTGTATCCACATTGACAAAGTTGCTTCAAGTGCTTTTATTTAGTTTCCGTGGTCTACAAACTATCAGGATTGACTTGTTATGTAAACTCACTTCATGCAGTTCATTTATACTAGAGAAGCTAAGTGAGCATTATAATGCATGGACTAGAATTTATATAGCCTGTCAGCCGGTTTAGAATGCATTTTGTAAAGTCAATATCTATCCTTCAGTTTCATGTATCATATTGTCATATATTGAGCTCTTCAGTAGTAAATGTATCATCTTAAGAGTGTACTGAAGCTAGATTTGGACGCTGACGCGTACTAACAAGTTTTCACTTTCCCGACGTGGGCGCAGGGGTGATCGACGCGGACTACCACGGCCTGGTGGGCCTCATGCTCTTCAACCACTCTGAGGCGGACTTCGCCATGAAGCCCGGCGGCCACATCGCACAGATGATCCTCCAGGTGATCGCGACGCCGAAGGTCGCCGAGGTGGAGGACCTCGACGCTACCGTCCGGGGGGAGGGAGAATTCGGGTCCACCGGCGTGTGCACTCCGAGCCTTGGTAGATACATCTAGAGAAGTTGTTTGTTTAGGTTGGTGGTGAACACTAGGTAAGGTACCCACGTTTCGATGATGGTTGTGTGCGTTTGATGTTAAATGGATTCTTGTGATCTCTTTTAGTTGAGATGGTTCTATGACCTTAGTTTATTATGCACTTGATGTGTCTCTAATTTCCATCCATTGAGTACTACATCTAATTTTTATTTTTATTTTAATTCCTAATTAGCTAGTAGTAGCGTGGGGGAAAAGGTGCACGCTACTAGTCCTAATTAGCTAGTAGTAGCATAGGGCAAAAGTGCACGCTACTAGTACATAGGATAGTAGTAGCGTGGGTTACTAAAAAGCGCTATTGCTATCTCTAGTTACCAGTAGCGCTGGGACAAACAAGCGCTACTGCTAAAAAATAGTTGTAGCGGCGTAGCAGTAGCGCGTTTGCCAGCGCTACTGGTAGCAAAAAAACAAGGATACTAGTAAGCATTTTCCTAGTAGTGAGCGTTGAGCATGAACATTATATATGGATCTTGTTTGATGCGAGATGGTTATTCATTTAAATCAGAGAATAATGGTTGTTCTATTTATATGAATAATATCTTTTATGGTCATGCACCCTTGATGAGTGGTCTATTTCTGTTGAATCTTGATTATAGTGATACACATATTCATAATATTGAAGCCAGAAGATGCAAAGTTAATAATGATAGTGCAACTTATTTGTGGCACTGCCGTTTAGGTCATATTGGTGTAAAGCGCATGAAGAAACTCCATGCTGATGGGCTTTTGGAATCACTTGATTATGAATCACTTGATACTTGCGAACCATGCCTTATGGGCAAGATGACTAAAACTCCGTTCTCCCGAACAATGGAGCGAGCAACTGACTTGTTGGAAATAACACATACTGATGTATGCGGTCCGATGAGTGTTGAGGCTCGCGGTGGGTATCGTTATTTTCTGACCTTCACGGATGATGTAAGCAGATATGGGTATATCTATTTAATGAAACATAACTCTGAAACATTTGAAAAGTTCAAAGAATTTCAGAGTGAAGTGGAAAATCATCGTAACAAGAAAATAAAGTTTCTACGATCTAGTCGTGGAGGAGAATATTTGAGTTATGAGTTTGGTCTTCATTTGAAACAATGTGGAATAGTTGCGCAACTCACGCCACCTAGAACACCACAATGTAATGGTGTGTCCGAACGTCGTAACCGTACTTTATTAGATATGGTGCGATCTATGATGTCTCTTACTAATTTACCGCTACCGTTTTGGGGTTATGCTTTAGAGACGGCTGTATTCACGTTAAATAGGGCACCATATAAATCCGTTGAGACGACACCATATGAACTGTGGTTTGGCAAGAAACCTAAGCTATTGTTTCTTAAAGTTTGGGGCTATGATGCTTATGTGAAAAAGCTTCAACCTGATAAGCTCGAACCCAAATCGGAGAAATGTGTCTTCATAGGATACCCAAAGGAGACTGTTGGGTACACCTTCTATCACAGATCCGAAGGCAAGATATTCGTTGCTAAGAATGGATCCTTTCTATAAAAGGAGTTTCTCTGGAAAGAAATGAGTGGGAGGAAAGTAGAACTTGATGAGGTAATTGTACCTTCTCCTGAATTGGAAAGTAGTTCTTCACAGAAATCAGTTCCAGTGATTCCTACACCAATTAGTGAGGAAGTTAATCATGATGATCATGAAACTTCAGATCAAGTTACTACTGAACCTCGTAGGTCAACCAGAGTACGTCCCGCACCAGAGTGGTATGGTAATCCTGTTCTGGATGTCATGTTAGTAGACCATGACAAACCTACGAACTATGAGGAAATGATGATGAGCCCAGATTCCGCGAAATGGCTTGAGGCCATGAAATCTGAGACCGGATCCATGTATGAGAACAAAGTGTGGACTTTGGTTGACTTGCCCGATGATCGGCAAGCCGTCGAGAATGAATGGATTTTCAAGAAGAAGACTGACGCTGACGGTAATGTTACTGTCTACAAAGCTTGACTTGTTGCGAAAGGTTTTCGACAAGTTCAAGGAGTTGACTACGATGAGACCTTCTCACGCGTAGCGATGCTTAAGTCTGTCTGAATCATGTTAGCAATTGACGCACATTATGATTATGAAATTTGGCAAATGGATGTCAAAACTGCATTCCTTAATGGATATCTTAAAGAAGAGTTGTATATGATTCAACTAGAAGGTTTTGTCGATCCTAAAGGTGCTAACAAAGTGTGCAAGCTCCAGCGATCCATTTATGGACTGGTGCAAGCCTCTCGGAGTTGCAATATACACTTTGATAGTTTGATCAAAGCATATGGTTTTATACAGACTTTTGGAGAAGCTTGTATTTACAAGAAAGTGAGTGGGAGCTCTGTAGAATTTCTAATATTATATGTGGATGACATATTGTTGATTGGAAATGATACAGAATTTCTGGATAGCATAAAAGGATACTTGAATAAGAATTTTTCAATGAAAGACCTCGGTGAAGCTGGTTATATATTGGGCATCAAGATCTATAGAGATAGATCAAGACACTTAACTTTCACAAAGCACATACCTTGATAAAATTTTGAAGAAGTTCAAAATGGATCAGTCAAAGAAAGGGTTCTTGCCTATGTTACAAGGTGTGAAGTTGAGTGAGACTCAATGCCCGACCACTACAGAAGATAGAGAGAAAATGAAAGTCATTCCCTATGCTTCAGCCATAGGTTCTATCATGTATGCAATGCTGTGTACCAGACCTGATGTGTGCCTTGCTATAAGTATAGCAGGGAGGTACCAAAGTAATCCAGGAGTGGATCACTGGACAGCGGTCAAGAACATCCTGAAATACCTGAAAAGGACTAAGGACATGTTTCTCGTTTATGGAGGTGACAAAGAGCTCGTTGTAATGGTTACGTCGATGCAAGCTTTGACACTGATCCGGATGACTCTAAGTCACAAATCGAATACGTATTTATATTGAATGGTGGAGCTGTCAGTTGGTGCAGTTCCAAATAGAGCGTCGTGGCGGGATCTACGTGTGAAGCGGAGTACATAGCTGCTTCAGAAGCAGCAAATGAAGGAGTCTGGATGAAGGAGTTCAATGAAAATCTTTTGTGACAACACTGGAGCAATTGCCTTGGCGAAGGAATCCAGATTTCACAAGAGAACGAAGCACATCAAGAGACGCTTCAATTCCATTTGTGATCTAGAAAAGGAGGGAGACATAGAAGTTTGCAAAATACATACGGGTCTGAATGTTGCAGACCCGTTGGCTAAGCCTCTTCCACGAGCAAAACATGATCAGCACCAAGACTCCATGGGTGTTAGAACCATTACTGTGTAAACTAGATTATTGACTCTAGTGCAAGTCAGAGACTGAAGGAAATACGCCCTAGAGGCAATAATAAAGTTGTTATTTATATTTCCTTATATCATGATAAATGTTTATTATTCATGCTAGAATTGTATTAACCGGAAACTTAGTACATGTGTGAATACATAGACAAACATAGTGTCCCTAGTATGCCTCTACTTGACTAGCTCGTTAATCAAAGATGGTTAAGTTTCCTAGACATAGAAATGTGTTGTCATTTGATGAATGGGATCACATCATTAGAGAATGATGTGATGGACAAGACCCATCCGTTAGCTTAGCATAAATGATCGTTTAGTTTTATTGCTATTGCTTTCTTCATGACTTATACATGTTCCTCTGACTATGAGATTATGCAACTCCCGAATACCGGAGGAACACCTTGTGTGCTATCAAACATCACAACGTAACTGGGTGATTATAAAGATGCTCTACAGGAGTCTTCGAAGGTGTTTGTTGGGTTGGCATAGATCGAGATTAGGATTTGTCACTCCGAGTATCGGAGAGGTATCTCTGGGCCCTCTCGGTAAGGCACATCACTATAAGCCTTGCAAGCAATGTGACTAATGAGTTAGTTACAGGATGATGCATTACGGAACAAGTAAAGAGACTTGCCGGTAACGAGATTGAACTAGGTATGAGGATACCGACGATCGAATCTCGGGCAAGTAACATACCGATGACAAAGGGAACAACGTATGTTGTTATGCGGTTTGGCCGATAAAGATCTTCGTAGAATATGTAGGAGCCAATATGAGCATCCAGGTTCCGCTATTGGTTATTGACCAGAGATGTGTCTCGGTCATGTCTACATAGTTCTCGAACCCGTAGGGTCCGCACGCTTAACGTTTTATGACGATTTGTATTATGAGTTATGTGATTTGATGACCGAAGTTAGTTCGGAGTCCCGGATGAGATCACGGACATGACGAGGAGTCTCGAAATGGTCAAGAGGTAAAGATTCATATATTGGAAGGTTGCATTCGGACATCCGAATGGTTCCGAGTGATTTGGGCATTTTTCCGGAGTACCGGGAGGTTACCGGAACCCCCCGGGAGAAGTATTGGACCTATTGGGACTTATTGGAGGAGAGGAGAAAGGCCACATGAGAGGGGCACGCCCCCCTGCCCAAACCGAATTGAACTAGGGGAGGGGGCCGGCCCCCCTCTTTCCTTCTCCCTCTCTCTCCCTTCCCCTTTTCCCTCTCAGGTGGAAGGAAGGAGGGGGGCCGAATCCTACTTGGACTAGGAGTCCAAGTAGGACTCCCCCCATTGGCGCACCCCCTCTAGGGCCGGCCCCCTCCTCCCCCTCCTTTATATACATGGGAGGGGGCACCCCAAAGGCACACCAAGTCTTCTCTTAGCCGTGTGCGTTGCCCCCCTCCACAGTTACACACCTTGGTCATATCGTCGTAGTGCTTAGGCAAAGCCCTGCGCCGGTAACTTCATCGTCACCGTCACCACGCCGTCGTGCTGACAAAACTCTCCCTCGTCCTCAACTGGATCAAGAGCTCGAGGGACGTCATCGTGCTGAACATGTGCTGAACATGGAGGTGCCGTACGTTCGGTACTTGGATCGGTAGGATCGTGAAGACGTTTGACTACATCAACCGCGTTACTAAACGATTCCGCTTTTGGTCTACGAGGGTACGTGGACACACTCTCTCATCTCGTTGCTATGCATCTCCTAGATAGATCTTGCGTGATCGTAGGAATTTTTTTGAATTACTACGTTCCCCAACAGGAGACGATTCTCGTGCCTTATCATCCCATGCAAGTCATCCGCGCGGATATCCTTCCTTCGATTTCAATCATTTCATTTGCACGCGTGGATGCTAATTTGAGGTGTACTTATTTTGCGCAGCGAGGGCACACCGTCCTCATCATCCTTTACCCCCGATTCTCCCATGCTCCTTAGTTGGACTCGTCGAAGAACATGGCGAAAAAGGATTACACCCACATCAAGTCTGTTCTCGACATTGCTATCTTTACATACGGCATACGGGGTGGAGAGATCACGACCAGGAAGGCAAGGAACCGTGTGCCCTGCTTCGGCCATAAGACCGACTTTTGCTGCATCCAGCAACCAAGTGGTACTCTCAGTGATGGATTCTATGTCCTCCACCACATGCTAGAGTACAGACGAGATCAGCAGAACCTTCGCATGTCACCTAGATCCGGCGATGCCCATATTCTGCAATGGGCAAAGAACCTTCGAGATATCCCGGATCATCGACTCCGAGCTGAGTTCTATCACATCCAGCGTGAACTTGCCCAAATCATCATGAAGGAGGTCCTCGAAAAAACAGGGATGTTCTACGAAGAAGGGCAGATGTCGAGGGAAGACGTCCGAACACGCGTAGCCGCTCAGCGTCTCGACCTGAAGCCTTTCACTGCGCTCGGGGACTATCTCCCTCACTTGGATGGATGGCACGACATGTTGAAGTGATTGATGATATATGACAATGTGTCCATTCATACTTTTTCTATGACGAAACTTTGAGTTATGCATGATGAAACTTTATTTGTGATGTAATTAAACCGTCCTCCTCAACTAGTGAAGATCACTCTAGTTAGGGCATTTTGGGTACGATGAACTTTGTTATTTCTGCTTATGATATGTTGCTTCTATTTTTCCCAAGTATGTCTTTTTCTGTTGCTCAACTATATATGTTGCATATCATCGACTCATGTGACGATGCAGGTGCATAGATCATCTATAATGAAGAAGTGCTACCCCAGGAGTATACGACGAGTGGCCAGAGTGTCAGGCCCAGGTGTACCGGTTTCCGAGTGACAACCATTAGTTAGTTTAGGTTCATGCTAGTGCGAGAGAGGGATACGAACCGACGCCTCAAGAAATACTGCATTATGTATGATGAGACATTTCATGTAACTTGTATAGCTATATCGTGATTATGATGTGACGACATGATTTGTGTTGGATGATATGATGAGACTATTATGTGTATGATATAATGAGCATATTGCATGTTTATGATATGATTAGAATACTATATATAACATGTACAAAATCATCGCAAATACGTAAAAAATGAGAAAATACAGTAGTAGCGCTTTTTAGCGCTGGACAGAAAAGGCTACTCCTAAAGCACTTAGCAGTAGCGCTGGTGTGGAAAGCGCTGCTGCTAAGTAGGCATAGCAGTAGCACGTGTCAAAACGCGCTACTGCTAAACATTAGCTGTAGCGTTGTATCAGTAGCGCAGTACCCCGCACTACTGATAGCCCTTAGGCCCGCGCTACTGCTAGGCTTTTCCCTAGTAGTGCCATGTGCTGTACACACATTATGGTGGGAAATATACGAGTCAAGTTTGATTCGGTTTGCTATAGGTGGCGTATACGTGAGTCAAGTCTATTTTGTTTTGCCCCAGTACTAGTTGCGTTGTTATCTAGTCTCCTAGGTGATTAAGATGGCCATTTAATTAATTAGTTAAAATCCTTGATTAGTTTGAATAGGAGATAGAGTCCGTATCTACCTTGGGTGCTTGAGTCAGTTTGGTCATATTTGTGTCCCCTATATAACAGGCAGGCTTTGGCCGTGTATTCTAGTTTTGTGTTTTGTTCTAGTGAGATTGAAATAAACCAGAAAAGTTCTCAGTCGGTAGAGACCAAGTACTGCATTTCTGCGACCCTTCGAGGGATCGACTGCTGCTGCGTTGAGGCTGGTGATCTTGCCGCAGATTAGTTTTTGTTCTTGTTGGATAATAGCAAGGGCCAAAATCTCTTTCTACCTGATCATTTACTTTGAGTATAATATTTTTCTAGTTATCACAGGCCGTTCTGCTACGCCGCGATGATGACAGTACTGTGAAAGATCGGGCCGCGACTCGCACAATTTAGCAACTCGCTAGTTTGTGCTTTATCACCTTGATAAAAACACATCAAGCAATCAAAGATCATGGCCCTAATCATAGTGCTGTCTGTTGATATTTCAT
>NC_057811.1:44510270-44543182 GCF_018294505.1 Triticum aestivum | reverse complement strand
CATGATCATGACCAGTAGATTGTACGAAATATGTTGCCTTCATTTGTTGTTATTGACAGAAAGACACTCATCTTCCCCGCCTATATGCGATGCACAATAAAATTGTTAAACTCAAGAGGAAGAGTTTTGTTTGGTTCCAATTGGATACTAAATTGCATGCGAACAATTTTTATCAGTGTTATTAATCGAACAAAGACCTTATCATTAAGATCATTGAACAAATTCTCAACTGATAGGATATACTAGAGTGTGATCCCAAGATTCGGCTAATCCATCGGCCGCTAGACAAAACATACATCAAAATACATATTCAAGAATGAAAGGTTCTTTTGGGAATGCGATTTACTAGGGGTGGAGTGTACAACAGAATTCTTTTATCGACAACGAAAAGTTCAACGTCACATCATTCATGTAGCGTGTGGGCTTTCTATCACTACCTCTAAGGATGTACCGATTTCCAGATGACGACAAATCAGGGCACTTTCGCCATGCTAGAAAAACAAGCAAGAAACGATTATGGCCCTAATCATAGCGATGATGGTACATTTCATAACTGAAAACCAATCCTGCTATGAGAGATCCATCCACTATGCCCATTTTTCTTTTCCGACTCTATTGCGTTTGTCCATTTCATGTCTGGCTGAAATTGTAGATAATCCTGCTATAAGAAATCCATTCCCCACTTTTTTCCTCGCCTCTATGTTGTCCGTCCTTTTACACCATAGTAATGATCAGAAGGTTTAGGGAATATGTTGCCTTCGTTTGTTATTATGAACGGAAAGACAAAGAGAAAGAGTTTTGTTCAGTCCAATGGATACCTAATTTTCACCGAAACGTTGTTAATTGGCACTATTACTGCAACATACACCTTATAAGATCATTGAGCACACTACCACCTTATAGGATATATTAGTGTGTGACCCCAAGGTTGGGGCAGTCCATTGAACGCTAGACGAAACAAGAAGGAAAACAAAATTAAAGCATGAAGGCGCCCTTTCGAACAGCCAAGTTACTAGCGAGGGGCATACCAAAGCAGAATTGTTTCATCGATAGCAGAAAGGTCAACATCATTTCATTCGTCTAGCATGCGGGTCTCCCGACTCTACCTCTAAGTAAGTATCGATTTCCAGATGACGAGTAATTTGGGGCGCTTTCGCCTTACTAAAAGAAAGCAAGCAAGAAAAGATCATGGGCCTAATCACACGAGCTTCTCGGGCTGGACCGAGCTAGAGGCAAGACGAGCCGATCCTCCGGAAGCAGGCTCATTCAACCAGCGAGCCGAGCCGAGCTTGGCTCGCTCATGGCGAGCCAAAGCAAGGCTCGGACCGAACTCGGCTCGGCTCGGCTCGGCTCGGCTCGGCTCGTGTCCAGCCCTAGATCCATCCATCTATTATGACCATCTTTCTTTTCTGGCTTTCTATTGCAGCCGTGCATTTCATGCGTTGCTGAAATTGTAGATGTCCCCTATTCAAGAAATCCATCACTCCCCCTTTTTTCTTCTTTGCCTTGGTGTTGCATGTTCTTTTCCATCATGGTAATGATCAGAAGGTTCTATGGAATATGTTTCCCTTCATTTCTTATTATTGACGGAAAGACAAAGAGCAAGAGTTTTGTTTGGTCTAATTGGATACCAATTTTGGCAGGAACATTGTTGATTGGCACTATGTATTACTCGAACTGACACCTTATAAAAGCATGGAACAAACTCTCATCTGATAAGGATATATTAGCGTGTGATCCCAAGATTGGGGCAGCCCATCGGACGGTAGACGAAACAAGCAGGAAAACAAAATTCATGCACAAAAGTGCCCTTTCGAAAGGCCAAGTTACTAGTGGAGGGGCAAACTGAAGCAGAACCATTTCATCGACAATAGAAAGGGTGTGGATTTTGTCTAACTCATTGCGTGCACACGCGTATCCTGTCCATCCATCGTGCATGCACGTCAAATCAACTATCCTACATGCACGTCAAATCAAACTGGCTGCCTGTACCTCTCTCTTCTCTCTCCCAAATAAACCAATCATTTTGTTACCCCTTTGTAAACTTAAATCATTTATATCTTTTAAACCAATATTTCAGTTTTATTTTTTTATATATTTGAACTTATGACACAAAGACCTTTAGAACAAGACCAATGTCGAATATATTTGAACTAGTTTGAAATTTTTCATCAAAGTTCCATAAACTTAAATTGTGCATGGCTCAAACAAGTTCCATGAAGTTTTCATCAAATCAGGCGGGCTGTTTATAAAGTTCTTTGGTTTCAAATACATTTTCTAGCAAAGTTCTTTAATATTTCTAACAAAGTGCAAACCCACTATTAAAAAGTTCTTCAACTTCTGATTCAGTTTATTTACCACTTTACAATAAAAATGAGAAGTTCTTCACTGTTTACAGCAAAGTTCCTCATTAAAAATACCGATAAGCTGCTAAACAAACACATTTCAGTTTAAAAGTTATCCAAGACTGATCTTGTTCTAAAGATATTGATGTCAGGAGTTCAAATATATAAAAGGTTTCAAGAACAAAATTTTGATTATAAAGATGTGAACCATCTAAACTGTCAAAAGAAAACTAAAATTAATGAAGTTTGAGGAGAAAGGAAAGAGACTTTAGGCATGCATGTGTCAGAGTATATCCAGCCGCGCCCCCAACAGGCCCCCCAGGCCACTTTTTCGGCGCCGGCGCGAAAAAACACCGCAGTCACGCCCCCAGGACGCCGAAATCCGCCAGTTCGGCCCGTTTTTTGGCCCGGCGATCACAAGCCAAACCCGGCGCACTGGGGGGGGTACTCGGGGGCTCCGGCGCAAGGGAAAAGCGCGGCTGGCCCACACTGTCTGGCGAAAAGTCAAGTTTTTCTTCCCCGACTCACCTCCCATCCCCCGCGCGCTCGGCCGCCAACAGTTGTATCCTGGCGCCGCCCACCGTCCTTCACCGCTAGACAGCCAATCCCCGCGGGAAAAAGTGCAGAGGTTCGCCGAGGTAGCCCCTCCACCAGCAGATGGGCGTTTTTCCCGCCGTTTCCGGTCGCGGAGGGGCAGTTTACCGGCGGGTACGCGCCCACCGGGCGCAAGGTGTTCGGCGATTTGCCTGCCTCTGCGATGGACTCAGACGACGAGGAAGCACTCGCCGCGCTGCTGGAGGAGGAAGCCGAGGCCGACGTCTAGGAAGAAGAACATCTCATGGTGCTCGCCGCCCCCGCCCAGCTGCTGGCGAGCAATGAAAAGCCGCGGCGAGGTGGCTCGGCGCCGGGGCGGATGAAGAACCGGCATCGTCTCGAAGGCTACTACATGCTCTACTCCGACTACTTCGCCGATGCTCCATTGCACGGCAACAAAACATTTCGGCGCCGTCATCGGATGAGCCGAAAGCTCTTCCTGAGGATTGTGAATTCCATCCGGGAGTTCGACAACTAGTTCAAGTGCAAGATGGATTGCACCGGCAAACTTGGATTCACCTCGATCCAGAAGTGCACGACAGCGATCAGGATGCTTGCATACGGAGCTCCCGGTGATTCACTCGACGACTGTGGGCGCATGGCCGAGTCCACCACCATTGAGTGTTTCTACAAGTTCTGTCGGGCAGTGGTGGAAGTTTTTGGACCGCAATACTTGCGAACACCTAATGCGGAAGACACTGCTCGGATCCTAGCACAGAATGTAGCAAGAGGATTTCCTGGGATGCTTGGAAGCATCGACTGCATGCATTGGAAATGGAAGAACTGCCCATTTGCTTGGCAGGGGATGTACAAAGGCGCCAAAGGCGGTTGCAGTGTGGTACTTGAGGCGGTGGCCACACAGGACCTCTGGATTTGGCACTCCTTCTTTGGTATGCCAGGAACTCACAATGACATCAACGTGCTGCAGTGCTCCCCTGTCTTTGCCAAGCTTGTTGAAGGTCATTCTCCTCCGGTGAACTTCGAGGTCAATGGGCGGCACTACAACAAGGGGTACTACCTAGCTGATGGCATCTAGCCGAGATGGTCTACATTTGTGAAGACTATCTCAAACGCTGTGCCTGGAGGCAAGAAGTCCCACTTTGCCAAGGTGCAGGAGGCTTGCCGAAAGGATGTCGAGCAGGCATTTGGTGTGCTCCAATCTCGATTTGCTGTTGTCCGGTACCCTGCTCAAACCTGGTCGAAAGATCAAATGTGGGAGATCATGACTTGTTGTGTCATCTTGCACAACATGATCATCGAGAGCGAGCAGGAAGGACCAGTGTTTGACATTGAACCATACTACATGCAGGGTCCTCTAGTCGAAGTTGATCACCAGCTACCGGCAACCTGGACTGCCTACCTCAGTATGCGTCAGGAGATCCGAGACCCACAGGTGCATCATCAACTGCAGCAGGATCTGGTGGAGCACCTATGGAGGCTCAAGGGCGACGCCGGGCGGGACGTGTGATGAAATATGAGTTTTTTTTAACTATATAATTTATATTGAACTATTTGTTCTTACGCTATTTTGTTGAACTATTTGATTTTTTGTGATGAACTATGTGATAAAAAATATTTATGTTAAGAATTCAACGCCGAACCACGACGAACCACGCCGAATATGGGCCGATTCTCGCTCATATGGGGCCTTTATTCGCCGAAAGTGGGCCGAAAACTGAGCCAATATCAACGCCTGAGGGCAACCCGGGGGCGACGGCTGGACGCCCAACCGCCCCCAGCGACGATTGTACCGCCGGCTCGCCCCCAGGCGGCGATTTTTATGCCTCCTGAGGGGCCAACGGCTGGAGATGTTCTCAGACTGTGAGATGAAAAAGAGAGAAAGAGAGGCATGCACGTGCAAAGGGCTTGGATCCTATGTTGGAGCAGCCGCTGGACTCGAGCGGCTGAGATATGCGTTGCACGCGCAACCAGCTAGGATTCGCCTTATTCGCGACAACAGAAAGGTCGAGGTTATTTCATTCCTGCAGTGTGCGGGTTTTCTGTTACTACCTCTAAGAACATATCGATCTCCAGATGATGAAAAATCGGGGCGCTTTCGTTTCGCCTTACTAAAAGAAAGCAAGCATGATCATACTGCTGATGTGGCACGTCTCGTACCTGAAATTGCAAAACAGTTCTGTTTCAGAAATCCAGCCGTCCATTGCTCCTCCTTTTCTTTTTCGCCCGTACGAAAATTTCTGTTGTGTGTGTCCTTTTTAGGTGATGAACGATCATGATGAAGATGAACTGAGTGATACGTGAACAGTACAGCAACACATTTCGTCAGCAGATATCTTCACCAGCGAAGCAGCCGGCCTTGCCGATGCAAACAACCACCCATGTCACCCCGTCCTGCCTCTCATCCCTGGGCGGGGCGAAATGGCATGCGTGCCCCTGCTCCTCTTAGGTGCCTCCTTTTTAGACGGCATGGCACTAGCGTCATTTCCTGGCTGGATCATGATTCATGAGAAAGTGGCAGTGTGCACACTGCATCCCCATGACACCACACCTTTCAGAGAAGAACTGGGCATCAGAATTGCATCGTACTTAACTAGGCATTAATCAATTGAGCCACATCATTTGCATTGTGCAAGTTCGAGTCGAATCTGTGGCCAGCATTAGTAGTGGAGTTAAGTTAAATGAATTAAGTTAACCGGGGGTGTGGATTTTGAAACCCCTCACACCTTTGTTGCACCCCACCTACCCGTAGCAGCCTCCGATCGAGCACGGCGATGATACCGGAGGCGATGGATAAAAGAGAGAGCGCTTTCATGCTAATCATCAGGCTTTCACCAGCAATTAGGCACTTGCATTTCTGAATTGCGTCCCCAAAATGGCATAGAGGTGTATGGCCCTATGCTTTGCTGTTGCTGGTGATGCAACACCCCTGCAGCTAGCAGCATTCAGTTGAGATGGTTCTTCGGTTAGCGATTGCTTTCAGCTGATACACGCCATTTTTCCGGATCGGTCCATCTGCCGGCCGATCGCCGGGCAGCCTCTACTGAAAGGTAGCTTTCTCCTGAGCCCATCCAAGAACAACCATGACAATGACACCAAGCAGTCTAGGTTTCTTATGCAATTCTGTTACTAGTTCACACTTGGTTTTGATCCTCTGCTTGCTTATGATCATGATGCATGCATGATAGTACTAGTACAACCTTTGCTGGCTGCAATCGTATGTAGGCTGAAGTTTCTTGCAGCCCTGTGACACCGGTGACATCAACAAATCCTATCCTGATTCCTGACAGCAGCTGGCTAGCAGCAGAGAAAGCCTTGCGTATGCATGGATTGAATTGATCGATGTGTCACTCACTTCACTTGCTCAATCCTAGGAAGCTGACCACTGGTGCTTTGCTGGGCTGAGCTGAGCCATGGGAGGAGGAGATTATCACCAGCAGAGCCTCATCGGCGGTGCGGCTGTTCATGGCCATGGAGGGGGAGGGGGCGGCACCGTGGAGGCTGCGCTGAGGCCGCTCGTCGGCGGCTCCCACGGCTGGGACTACTGCATGTACTGGCAGCTCTCTCCTGACCAGAGGTATGGACGTGTCTGCGTGTGTGTGTTCGATTTATTGTCCATACCATTTGTGTTCCCAGAGCTTGATGATGATGATTCATGGCGGCAGGTTCTTGGAGATGGCGGGGTTTTGCTGCAGCGCCGAGTTCGAGGCGCAGGTCGCCACGCTCGCCGACGTCCCTTGCTCCATCCCTCTTGACTCCTCCTCCATCGGGTAATTAAACTGGCTTCTTCTTCTTCTTCTCCTGGATGCAATTGCCTGCCGGCCATGTCGATCGCCATTAAGTTTTGGTCGGCGCTCTGTTTGACTGCTGATTTTGTTGGTTGGTCTTGGTCAGGATGCACGCTCAGGCGCTACTGTCGAACCAGCCAATCTGGCAGAGCAGCGGCGGGGCGCCGGGCCCGGATCTCCTCACGGGCTACGAGGCTGCCTCCAGCGGTGGCGAGAAGACGCGGCTCCTCGTCCCAGTCGCCGGGGGCATCGTCGAGCTCTTCGCGTCGAGATATGTACGTGCGTGCGTGCGTGGCCGGTGATGGGAAATATCGGTTAGTTTTGGAAGTAGTTAGGGAGCACGCCGTTCGCGTGAGCCGACGCGGCGGCAACGGCGGTGCACCGTACGCAACAGCCTTCGCGTTTCCATGGTCCGTGTATATATACGGCTGACCTGCCTCGGTGCCATTAATGCAGATGGCGGAGGAGCAGCAGATGGCGGAGCTGGTCATGGCGCAGTGTGGTGGCGGTGGGCAGGGGTGGCAGGAGACGGAGGCGCAGGGGTTCGCGTGGGACGCGGCGGCGGCAGCAGACCCCGGGCGGCTCTACGCGGCGGCGTCGCTCAACCTGTTCGACGGTGCCGGGGGAAGCGGCTCCGGCGAGCCGTTCCTGGCGGGAGTGCAGGAGGACGGCGCGGCGGGCGTGGGGTGGCAGTACGCGGCAGAGAGCAGCGAGCCGCCGTCGACAGTGGCGCAGGAGCATCAGCAGCTGCACGGGCAGCACGGCTCGGGCGTGGGGAGGGCGGATTCGGGGTCGGAGGGGAGCGATATGCAGCTGGGGGACCCCGACGACGACGTCGACGGCGAGACGCAGAGGGGCTCTGGCAAAGACGGCTGCGGGAAGCGGCAGCAGTGCAAGAACCTCGAGGCGGAGCGGAAGCGGCGCAAGAAGCTCAACGACCGCCTCTACAAGCTCCGGTCCCTCGTCCCCAACATTACCAAGGTAACCACTATCATCCTTCCATGGCCGCGCGCCGCCACCCGCCATGCATGATTCTTGTAAATTTCAAAGCTCAAAGAGAGCGCGTGGATCGTATCGGCAGATGGACCGTGCGTCGATCCTCGGGGACGCGATCGACTACATCGTGGGGCTGCAGAAGCAGGTGAAGGAGCTGCAGGACGAGCTGGAGGACCCGAACCCGCCGGGGGGCACCGGCGGCGACAGCAAGGCCCCGGACGTGCTCCTCGACGACCACCCGCCGCCGGGCCTCGACAACGACGAGGACTCGCCGCAGCAGCAGCCGTTCCCATCCGCCGGCGGCAAGCGGCCCTGGAAGGAGGAGGCGGGCGAGGAGGAGGAGATGGAGGCGGAGGACCATGACATGGAGCCGCAGGTGGAGGTCCGGCAGGTGGAGGGGAAGGAGTTCTTCCTGCAGGTGCTGTGCTCCCACAAGTCCGGGCGCTTCGTCCGCATCATGGACGAGATCGCCGCCCTCGGCCTCCAGATCACCACCGTCAACGTCACCTCCTACAACAAGCTCGTCCTCAACGTCTTCCGCGCCGTCGTACGTTCCCCTCTCGCCGGCGATCCCCGCCGGCCGATCGCCATTGTTGTAGCCTGCCGATAGGGATTCACGGTGGGCTTTGGTTGGTTTGCAGATGAAGGACAACGAGGCGGCGGTGCCGGCGGACAGGGTGAGGGACTCGCTGCTGGAGGTGACGAGGGAGATGTACGGCGGGGGCGGCGCGTGGTCGTCCCCGGTCCCTCCGCCGCCGCTGACAAACGCGAAGCTCGATGGCATGGACGGGCAGGCGGTGCCGGCGGCGGCCGCGGACCACTACCAACTGCACCACCAGGTGCTGGGAGGATATCATCACCAGCATCTGCAGTACCTCGCCATGGATTGATTCATCCCCTTTATTATCAGCTACTATAGATCCATGAATGGCTTAGTTGACACAGTACGTAGTACGTAATTAGTTCCCTTCCTGCTCGTAATTTGTTTTCCCTTTATTACTTGCTACTGTAGGTCCATGGATGGATTAGTTTTCTTTTCTTTTTAGCAAAAGAGGGTTCCCTCTCCGATTTCATTAACGAAACCAAAGACAACCATCACTACCGAAAAGTGTTTCAATTTAGCTATACTTCAGTCAACTGATTCGACTTTGGGTCAGTCTCGCCGGAGGGAAGGAAGAACCAGCCGCAACGGAGGGGGCTCGCCGGAGAGGTTACCCCAGTATCTATCTTAGGGTTCAGGATGGGGGCGGTGATGGCCGGCGGTGGTGGGGTGGTGGCGTGGGGATTCACCGGAGAAAAAGCTCAGCGTGGCGGGCCTAGAGGGATGGCTTTGGCGGCGGAGGACCGGCGGTGGGGAGTGGTTCCGAGGAGGGAGCGACGGCGAGGCGACGCGGGACCGCAGCCGGCCGCGGGCGGTGGGGGCCGGCGGTTCGGCCAGCGGTGGCTGGCGGTTCAAGGGGAGATGGAGGTTGAAGAAGCAGCCTGGGCCTTTGATTTCGCATCTAACGATTGAGAAATCGACTTACCACAAATAAAACTTTCAGCTGACTGATTTCTAGCCATTCCCAAAGTGTTTCCCCCGCTTTATATATAAAGCAACCAACACCGATCACATAGCAGCACTGGGCGATCAGCACACCAAGCCCAAAGGAAATGATAAAGAAAGAAGAAAAAGGAACACATGACAACAACGGCAGCACGACATAGCGCGGATGACCCGCCACCGCTGCACCCTCCGGATTCGTCCCACTACCGTCCAAGGCTCCACACCGCATCGTACAAAGCAGCACCTCGAAGAAGGAATGCGATGCCGATGACACTACTGCCCGGAGGTGTCCTAGGGTTTCCCCCGGCACGCGAAGCGAGTGGGGGCTACACACCATCGAAACCCTTCAGGAAGGAATGGCGGCACCGCGTCGGTACCGGAAGAACCGGCAAGGATTTCTCCTGCACCCTAAATTCCACTGCCCAACCGATCCGGAGCCAACCTTCCAACTTGCCGCCTACCAGCATGTGCCACCACGATCTTGATGCCCCCATGCCACCGCACTGAGATCACCACCACGAGGCCGAGAGGACGGAGAGAAGACTGCCAGGAATCAGGAGCGGCAGCACCGGATGCCCGCAGGAGGGAACCACCTCCACCTCCGTCGTGCGGGAAGCTCGTGCCTCAAGCACCATCATGGTCGCCATCCGAACGCGGCAACGGGGCATACCTGGGCACCCCTCGTATGCCAAGCCCAAAACGGCCCCGCAAAGCACTGGCCGCCACGCTGCAGCAGGCCGGTGCCAGCGCCGCCACCACCCACCAGCCCAATGCCGCTCCTCCGCCCCGTGGAAGCCATGCCGATGAAACGCCCCGCTGCTGACCCACCCAAACCCAGATGGTGCCCAAAGGGCCCAGATCTAGGCTGAGCGGGCGTCGCCAGATCACGTCGCCGCGCCACCCGCCGCCCAGCAGACCCCCACGCCCGCCCTAGGATCACCCCTCGGCGCCGCCCCGCCCCGCTTCGGCGCGTCACTGAGAGGGGAAAGGCCAGGGGGCCGCCGGTGCCGACGCTGCCCGGGCCAGGCCCGGCCGAATGCCAGCGACGGTGGTGGGAAGGAACGAGCTGGGGAGGGCTCGAGGGGGGAGGAGCTTGGGACGCGGCCGGTCGCCCGCGGGGGCGACACAGTCGCAAGGGGGATGGTTAAAGACAACCAGCCAACAGATTCAAGTACTGTCAAACTACCTCTAGCTACTAAGTAGTTTTGATCTAGTCTAGGTCATTAATAACAAGGTCCGGATGCAACCCGCAGAATAGAGCACCAACCAAGTCTGGGTGGAATACTAAAAGAAAACAGATAAACGCTAAAAGAAAAAAAACAGCCCAAATGATAACGTCCACACGTGTGGCATGTTTGCACATCGCCCACAGGCCTTTATCCATGTTGATTCTTTTTTGAACGAATCCTACAGAAATCTGTTAGAATCTGAATGCCATGTGGGCATCATCGTGTGTGTGGGCGTTGAAGAGTTCACCCGCACACCTCGCAGCACGCGATTTGCCAGCTGCGCTGTGTGGGCGAACTAGTTTCTGCCCACACAACCACCACCTAGTCCGCACGCGTGTGGGCAAACTGCTTTTCGCCCACACAAAACTCGTACGTTGTTGGACTGCAACTGCAATTGCGCGTATGTGGCAACTAGGTAAACACACATGGCAACTATGATTTGTTGCTAGACAGCAACTGCAGTTGCGCGTACATGCATGACAACCAGGGGTAAACACACATGGCAACTGTGATTAACCATACATGGCAACTATGGTTGGACCACACGTGGCAACTAGGTAAACACACATAGCAACTATTGTTTGATCATATGTGGTAAGTAGTTAATCACACACGGCGCCTATGGTTCGATTACATGCGGCAACTACCATAAATTAGACATGGTAACTATAGTTAACCAAAAGAGAGATAGAGAGAGAGAGAGAGAGAGAGAGAGAGAGAGAGAGAGAGAGAGAGAGAGAGAGAGTTATCGTGCTTTTACAACTGCATTTGACATCCCGGATAACTACATCTACCATCCCGGATGGCAACTAAATCCTCATCCCGCGGGTACCTAACGTAGCTGCGCCAGGACGTGTGGGCATATTTGCTTCATGCCACACACGCGGGGTGGGGATGAGTAGTACTTGTTGGGCGTGTGGCACGAAGTAGCTGTGCCCACACGTGTGGGTGATACGTCTCCAACGTATCTATAATTTTTGATTGCTCCATGCTATATTATCTTCTGTTTTGGACATTATTGGGCTTTATTATTCACTTTTATATTATTTTTGGGACTAACCTATTAACCGGAGGACCAGCCCAGAATTGCTATTTTTTGCCTATTTCAGAGTTTCGCAGAAAAAGAATATCAAACGGAGTCCAAACGGAATGAAACCTTCGGGAACGTGATTTTCGGAACGAACATGATCTAGAGGACTTGGACCCTACGTCAAGAAATCAAGCAGGAAGCCACGAGGTAGGGGGGCGCGCCTACCCCCCTGGGCGCGCCCGCCACCCTCGTGGGCCCCATGTTGCTCCACCGACATACTCCTTCCTCCTATATATACCTACGTACCCCCAAACGATCAGATACGGAGCCAAAAACCTAATTCCACCACCGCAACCTTCTGTACCCACAAGATCCCATTTGGGGCCTGTTCTGGAGCTCCGCCGGAGGGGGCATCGATCACGGAGGGCATCTACACCAACACCATAGCCTCTCCGATGAAGTGTGAGTAGTTTACCTCAGACCTTCAGGTCCATAATTATTAGCTAGATGGCTTCTTCTCTCTTTTTGGATCTCAATACAATGTTCTCCCCCTCTCTTGTGGAGATCTATTCGATGTAATCTTCTTTTGCGGTGTGTTTGTTGAGACCGATGAATTGTGGGTTTATGATCAAGTTTATCTATGAACAATATTTGAATCTTCTGAATTCTTTTATGTATGATTGGTTATCTTTGCAAGTCTCTTCGAATTATCAGTTTGGTTTGGCCTACTAGATTGATCTTTCTTGCAATGGGAGAAGTGCTTAGCTTTGGGTTCAATCTTGCGGTGTCCTTTCCCAGTGACAGTAGGGGCAGCAGGGCTCGTATTGTATTTGTTGCCATCGAGGATAACAAGATGGGGTTTTTATCATATTGCATGAGTTTATCCCTCTACATCATGTCATCTTGCTTAAGGCGTTACTCTGTTCTTATGAACTTAATACTCTAGATGCATGCTGGATAGCGGTCGATGTGTGGAGTAATAGTAGTAGATGCAGGCAGGAGTCGGTCTACTTGTCTCGGACGTGATGCCTTTATACATGATCATACCTCGATATTCTCATAACTATGCTCAATTTTGTCAATTGCTCAACAGTAATTTGTTCACCCACCGTAAAATACTTATGCTCTCGAGAGAAGCCACTAGTGAAACCCATGGCCCCTGGGTCTATCTTCCATCATATCAATCTCCCAACACTTAGTTATTTCTGTTGCTTTTATTTTACTTTGCATCTTTATTATAAAATACCAAAAATATTATCTTATCATATCTATCAGATCTCACTCTCGTAAGTGACCGTGTAGGGATTGACAACCCCTTATCGCGTTGGTTGCGAGGATTTATTTGTTTGTGTAGGTGCGAGGGACTCGCGCATAGCCTCCTACTGGATTGATACCTTGGTTCTCAAAAACGGAGGGAAATACTTACGCTACCTTGCTACATCACCCTTTCCTCTTCAAGGGAAAACCAACGCAGTGCTCAAGAGGTTGCAGTGGGCAGTTCTAATGTTCGCCCACACACAATCCGTGTGGGCTGCCTCCTGCTCACGCCACGCACGGTGTGTGGGGGGATGTTTAGTATGCCATATGTGTGGGCGTTATTGTCGGTGTGGAACGAAACCTATGGGATCACAAGAATACCTACTACGGTTGCCGGGGCGCAGGGTTGCGAGGAGAGCAGGGCTAGTAGACAGCACAGGGATCGTTTACCCAGGTTCGGGCCGTGAGGATGCGTAAAACCCTAGTCCTGCTTTGGTGGGTGTATTTCTAAGAGTTCTTGAGCTCTCGAACTAGCTGTGGTCAGTGCGTGGTTCAAAAGAGCCGAATCCTCCTCCAGTATGCCATGGGCCTCCTTTTATAGTTGAAAGGGGCAGCCACAGTGACACACAGGAGGTGGAAAGGCATACAGTGCCCTGAGCTTATCGCTCGTATTACAGGACAAGACGCATTTAATGCATAGCTTAGGTGTCCCCTTTCTTTATTGGGGACGGGGGCGAGGCCCGTCCTGTCCGTCGCCGCTTCTCCTCGCCTTGACACGCGCTCTGGCCAGTGAGGTGCGTGGTGCCATGTTGGCAGTCAGGCAGCTGAGGTGGCGCCGTGGCGGAGCCTTCACGAAGATCTGCATGCCACCACGCAGGCGCTCGATGAGTTGGCCTGGGAGCTGCATGTTGCCACGCAGGTGCCTGCCCAGCTGGTTTGGCTGGCAGCTGCATGTGAACGGTGGTGGAAGCTTGTTCGGCGCGGGTTTGGCGGTGGCCCCGCTGGCGTCCTTGGCGAGGGTCTTGCCGGGTGGCCCGGCAAGGGTCTTGCCGTGGCGTGCTGTCGACCCCCGGCAAGGACCTTGCCGGGGGTCTGGTGGCCTTCCTCGGCAGGGATCTTGCCGAGAATCGTCGTCTTCTGGTCCTCATCTGATCTTGAATATCTCTTTACAAAGATCTGCATGCCACCATAGAGGTCCCTTCCCGAGCCCTAGCCCCATGTTGATGACGGCGTTGGGGGCTGTGGGCTCAAGGGTGGCTCGCTCTGTTGGTGTGGGGCGAGCTGTCCCAGCAAGGGTCTTGCCGGTGCCGCTGAGGCCGCCCGGCAAGGGTCTTGCCGGGGGAACCTGCTTCGCCCCTCTGCTCTTTGTGGTCTTGGCCTTGGCGTTGCTTTCATTGTCTTGGGCTTCGGTCTTACCTTGGCTCACCTCCCCTGTTCTGCTTGGTGTGGTCGTGGGCGCGGCTCTGACTGCCCATGCACAGGTAAAGGGGTACAAAAGCGTGCCCCTCTTTTTGTACACCGACAGGAGCCCCCGGGCCTGGGCCACACATAAGCGCGACACGTTGTTGGGCCAGGCCCAAAACGGTGTGCGGGCAGGTGGGGCGGTTTTTACCGTGGTAATACTCTTCGCGCGTTCCGCTTCCCACGACCCGCGCGCGCGGCGCGCCGTGGAGGGGCGTGCGTGACGTGGGCGGCATGCGTGGGGCGGTTTCCACACGCATGCGTCACATCGCAGTAAATGGGCAGCGCACCCCGCGGCTTCCCCATAAAAAGGGATAACCACGGGCGCACTGTTCCTTTTACCCTCCGCGCAACCCCAATCTCAGAGACCTCCGCCTGCCGCCCTCTTCTTCTTCAAGCTTTGTTCCTACTTGCCGCCATTGTGCCCCCGCCGCCCTCGGTCTTGCCCTCCTCCCCCAGCCGTCATGGCGCCAAAATCCACCAAGGGCAAGGGAGTGGCTAAGGATGCCGGAGCCGCGGAGCCACCGGAAAGTGCGCTGGCGGTGCAGCGGACGCAGTCCGCCTTCTTCCCCTCGACAGTCAACGTGCTCGAGCTTCGGGACTCCTTCAGGCCCTTGTGGGGAGTGAAGACGGGGGGGGGAGCATTCGGGGCATCCGGCCACGCGTGTCATCCCTGCCGACTGCGCCGAGGCTGCCCCAAATCGGTACCCCTTCTTTGTTGATTATTTTTCTTGTGGGCTCTGTCCTCCCTTCTCCGACTTCTTCAGCGACATCATGCAGACCTTCGGCTTTCGCCTCCTGGATTTTACTCCGAATGCGGTGGTGTGCATGACCCTTTTCGCGCACCTTTGCCAAGGCTTTGTTGGGGTACACCCCAACACGGCGCTCTTCCGCCATTACTTCTTCCCTCGGATCCAGACGAGAGGTGCCATCTCGGGGTGCATCGCCTGGATCCCAAAATCCAAGGGAGCGTACCCGGACGGCGCCATGAAGGAGAGGTGGGAAGAATGGCGGGGCCGGTGGTGCTGGATCGAAGAGGAGGACCCGCCGGCGTTCTGCAGAGTTCGCCGGGCGCCGCGGGTTCGTGGAAGCGATTGGAGCGACGTCGACGCCGACGACGGAAAGCTCATGGTTGCCACCACCAGAATTCTCCGGCTTACCCAGGCCGGGCTCACCCTTGAGATGATCGGGGTGGACTTCATCCGTCGCCGGATCGCTCCTCTGCATAACAAGGGGATGCCAGCCTGGCTCTTCACGAACCCCGCCGACATCATGCGGCTCCGCCCCGGCCTCAACCACAACTTCACAGTGATGGGACACGCCCATTTCTGCCAGTGGATCTTCCAGCTCGACGTGGGCCGCAACGGCGAGGTCGAGCGGACCGGCAAGGTCACGAGGGCCGCCGCAAAGGCCGGCAAGGTCCTCAAGGGGCCTTTGTTCAAGCTGCCGACGGGGGTGGTCCCATTGTGCAACAACTCGCGACGGTCTGAGATCATTGCCATGATGCCGGACTACAACGCGCATGGCCCTGACCCGAGCTGGAAGGAGCCGGAGGACGCCGAAGTGCAGCAGTTCTTTGACACCCTGCATGAGGGGTATGTCAACGCTGACGCTGAGCGGCTGCTTCTCCAGGACACCACCCAGGCGGAGCTGGACTACATCGCCACCAGGGCGAAGGAGGCACAACTTGCCAGGGAGGCTGGAAGCGCCGACGGTGTAGGGGACAAGGCCGCAACGGCCGCGGAGGAGGAGGAGCTCGCCCGGTGGGCGGCGGCCGCCGGGGGAGCCAGCAGCGCCGGCACCGAGGCTCCTCTGATTGAAGATGTGACCAGCGAGTCGTCGGAGGAGGAGGTCGAGACCACAGGCTCGACGCCGGCTGTGGGGAGAGGGCGAGTCCTGCGGTGGGCCAGTTCCAGCGAGCCGGTCCGGCCTGGCAGGGCTGCGCCGTCACAGCTGACCTTGGAGGGGTCCGGGCGCCACACGAGGGCCGCGGCGGCGAAGAAGCCGGCGAAGGTCGCGGTGAAGAAGAAGACGACCGTCCCTTCTCCGTCCACGCGTGTCCGAACTCCACCTCCTTCTCCTCCTCCGGCGGACGTCGACACGGGGGTCACTTTTGATTATGGATCCCTCAGCCCGAGGAGGAAAAGGAAAACAACAGAGGAGGAGGCGGACGACGAGTAAGTATCTAGTTCTTTTCCGTTATCTTTGCCTCCTCAATCTGCGTCGCTCGTCTTAACTTGTCCCCATATTTGCAGGGATGTGGAGACGCTGGCCCAGAGGGTGAAGAGGGCCAAGGTCTCGGCGGGTGGCCAGCCCCCAGTTGGTACTTCGGGGGCGCCATTGGTGGTGTTGAGCAGCCCGGACAGCAGCCCTCGGCAGAGCCCCCAGCGTAAGTTCATCACTATTCCCCCTGTCGACATGTGTTTGGGGCACGACACTTTTGGCGCTGACCTTGCCAGGTATGCAGGAGGAGCCACAGAGGGCTACTCCCAACACGCCGCCCCCGTCGACCACGCCGCCCCGAGGGGCGTCCCTGGCGAGGGCGCCAGGCACCGGGCCCACGCACAGGGAGGAGGAGGAGGAGGACTTGGGCGCCGGCGGCTTTGCCTCGACGCCGAATATTGGCGGGAGGGGACTTCCGTTTCCCAGCCGGGTACTGGCACAGGTAAATCGTTTCGCCATTCATCCTTGCTTCTTTTTCCTTCTGGCCCTTGGTCCCGGCCTTGCCCCACCTCCTTTTTCGGCGTTCAGACTCCTCCTCGGTGAACCTAGAGGACGTGGACGCCGTCATCGAGGGCGTCGCCAAGGCTACCAAGGCGGATGCCGAGAAGATCGCCGCCGAGGAGGCCGCCAGGGGCGCTGCCGAGGAGGCCGGCAAGGGGCCTGCCGAGAAGGCCGGCAAGGGGTCTGCCGAAGGGGCCGGCGGGGCCGCCGCCGAGGAGGAGGAGGAGGAGGTGGCTGGCAACCAGCCTTCCTCTTCTGCTGCTTCCGGCTCCGGCAAGTACCTGAGGGTGAGCGACAACTTGCTCGTCCACCTTCCAGGCGCGTCGAGCACCAGGACACCCGTTGAGGGGGAGCTGTTCGACGATGAAGTGCTCGCCGCTGCCGGGCTCAAAGTCGTCGACGAGCCGATCGTTGGCGGCGATGGTTCGCAGGAAGAGCGGCTCCTCCACGCCATGGGCGCCAGCTTCTGGAAGCTCCAGGCGCTCCACTGCGCCCTCCTGGACAAAGCCAAGTCCAGGATGGCGGTGGTGGAGAAAGCGGAGGCGGACCTCCAAGAGCGCATTGCCGAGACGCAAGACTGGTTCCGCGAGGCCCACAAGGGGCTCAAGGCCGCTCAAGGGGAGCTGGCCAAGCGCGACGTGGAGTTCACCATGAAGCTCGCCGACGTCGAGAAAGCTCAAGAGACGGCGAGGAACTTGGCCGCGGCTGCCGAAGCTGCCCGGACCCAGCACGAGGCCGTGCTGAACTCGCAGGAGGAGGATCTTGCTGCGCGCGAGGGAAGGCTTGCCGCCATGCTTCGCGACAAGGAAGCAGAGGTGGAGAAGCTTGTCTTGCAGCGGACCAGTGAGCTGGAGTAGAGGCACAAAGAGGCACTCAACGCCCAAACCCAGGTCTATGCCGGCAAGGTGGAGGAGCTGGAGGCGGAGCGCGATGGGCTGAAGGAGCAGGCCCTGAAGCTATCACAGGAGAAGGACATGCTCAACAGTGCCCTGACAGAGGCGCCGGGCGCGGTCGTCGGCAAGGCTGGGGAGCTCTCCGAGGCCAACAACTCCATCAAGGACCTCAAGCTGAAGCTGGAGGGTCTCGAGAAGGTGCTGGAGGAGGCCAAGACCCGAGAGGGGACCCTGGCCAAGAAGCTGGAGGCCGAGAAGCAGTTGCGGGAGAACGAGGGCCTCAACTTCACGGATCACGTGGTGGGCGAGAACCGTTGGCTCGATTGCCTCGCCACCGTCGCCAACCAGGCCGCCGCGCAGCTGGCCATCATCGGGATGCCGGATGTGAGGTACGTCCCGGAGCGGAGCGTGAGCGCCAATTGCCGCCTGACCATGTTCTTCGAAAAGGTCGTCGGCGCTCTGGAGCGGCTCCACGCCAACCGGGCGGCCTCACTGGCCGACGAGTCCCGGAGGTTTTGCCAGGGAGCCAGGACCAAGGTTCTCACCAAGGTGGCGCATTGGTACCCCGACCTCGACTTCGACGCTGCGCTGGAGAGCTCGCCGGAAGGTACTGACCTCGCGCCGCTCATGGAGCGCATCAAGCCCATCATCAGCCGAGTCAGCGGAATTCAGAGGGTGGAGGGCCAGCGCCGGGATTAGGCATCCCATTCTTTATCGCCGCTGCAGGTTCACAACCAAGACAATTGCTATCTCTAGTTAGAATCGCAGCAACAATTTGATGTAATATAACTCTGCAACACTTTTGGTATCATGCATGTTATTTTCCTGTTCGATTTTTCCTTGTATGTCCACCCTACGTAACTGGGTAGGCCTTGCCGCGTCTTGGGGACAGATCCCCATTGGCCAGCCGGGTGTGCTTGCTGCCGGGCAAACCACCTTACCGCCCTTATCGCGGCCGCCCGAGCTGTCGAGTTTGACTCGAGTCAGAGTCAGGAGCGTTGCCAGGTGTGGAAGGCTACCCCGCCACTCTCGACGCGGCCGCTTTGAGCTGTTGAGCGGACTCGAAACAGAACAAGGGCGTTGCCAATTGCGGGGCGGCCCCTTTGCGTGCAGGTTTACCATACATAGGTAAGATCCTCGAGGACAATAACCTTAAATGTAAAAGGAAATAACCCAAGGCTCTGAATGACTTAGCTTTTTTGTTGCCGAGCCGACGTCGTTCCTCCAGCTGCCTTCTTCTCAGAAACCGAAAGCGATGAAGAACTGCTAGGCTAACTACTAGACCAGATCCTCACAATTGTGCCCCCTACCTGGCGCCCCAAAGATGTCGGTGTGGAACGACACCTATGGGATCACAAGAATCCCTACTATGGTTGTCGGGTCGCAGGGTTGCGAGGAGAGCAGGGCTAGTAGACAGCACAGGGATCGTTTACCCAGGTTCGGGCCGCGAGGATGCGTAAAACCCTAGTCCTGCTTTGGTGGGTGTATTTCTGAGAGTTCTTGAGCTCTCGAACTAGCTGTGGTCAGTGCGTGGTTCGAAAGAGCCGAATCCTCCTCCAGTATGCCATGGGCCTCCTTTTATAGTTGAAAGAGGCAGCCACAGTGACACACATGAGGTGGAAAGGCGTACAGCGCCCTGAGATTATCGCTCGTATTACAGGACAAGACGCATTTAATGCATAGCTTAGGTGTCCCCTTGCTTTATTGGGGACGGGGGCGAGGCCCGTCCCGTCCGTCGCCGCTTCTCCTCGCCTTGACACGCGCTCTGGCCAGTATGGTGCATGGTGCCATGTAGGCAGTCAGGCAGCTGAGGTGGCGCGGTGGCGGAGCCTTCACGAAGATCTGCATGCCACCACGCAGGCGCTCGATGAGTTGGCCTGGGAGCTGCATGTTGCCACGCAGGTGCCTGCCCAGCTGGTTGGGCTAGCAGCTGCATGTGAATGGTGGTGGAAGCTTGTTCGGCGCCGGTTTGGCGGTGGCCCCGCTGGCGTCCTTGGCGAGGGTCTTGTCGGGTGGCCCGGCAAGGGTCTTGCCGTGGCGTGCTGTCGACCCCCGGCAAGGACCTTGCCGGGGGTCTGGTGGCCTTCCTCGGCAGGGATATTGCCGAAAATCTTTGTCTTCTGATCCTCATTTGATCTTGAATATGTCTTTACAAAGATCTGCATGCCACCATAGAGGTGCCTTCCCGAGCCCTGGCCCCATGTTGATGACGGCGTTGGGGGCCGTGGGCTCAAGGGTGGCTCGCTATGTTGGAGTGGGGCGAGCTGTCCTGGCAAGGATCTTGCCGGGGCCACTAAGGCCGCCCGGCAAGGGTCTTGCCAGGGGAACCTGCTTCGCCCCTCTGCTCTTTGTGGTCTTGGCCTTGGCATTGCTTTGATTGTCTTGGGCTTCGGTCTTACCTTGGCTCACCTCCCCTGTTCTGCTTGGTGTAGTCGTGGGCGCGGCTTTGACTGCTCGTGCACAGGTAAAGGGGTACAAAAGCATGCCCCTCTTTTTGTACACCGACAGTTATCAGAACCCAAAAACAGACCAATGGAAGTAGCCAGCAACTTCAGCATCTTGGTCAAAGTCTGGAGGATGAAGGCCACTAGTAGCGCGCCCATCAGTTCCCCAACCTTTGCATCCTTGGCCTCCGTAAATGCGACACGCGATAGATTTCACTTTTCACCCGTTCGACTAGTTTTTCCCCAGCATCAACATCAGTAGCTTTTGATTTGGGTTTTTTCCTGCAAAATAGACCAATTGCATATTCAATAGCACATTAGTCTCATAAGAATCATGGGATCATGGATTTTGTTTGCTCTGAAAATAATATCCTTTCTACATTTCCAAATATATCAGAACATAGCAGAAATTCCAGCTAAGATGAGTCTTTTGTCAGTTTTTGGAATGTTTTCAGCCAAACATTTAAACAGTCATCTAAACTGTTTGGGGTTGACCTCAAGTATAAAGCATACTTCACCACGCTCTAGACTGGCCTGACAGCTGAGCACTTGATATTCTCATCCTATCCATAATAAACATATTTTTTCTTCCTCTCCACCCTTTTATATTCTAATTGTCCTTAGTTAGAATGCTTTTACGAGCAATCAACCAGAAAATCATTTTAATTTTAGCAGAGGTTTTAATTTTCCACATGAATTTATGTGGATATCCTACATCAAATCTAACAAGGAACAAATAAAAAGATTTGACAGAGAAGATTCTATCATTGGTCAGCATCCACTCGGGTTTGTCTTTTCCCCCATGCATTCTCGGCTCCTCACATCTAGTTTTAAGACTAGACCACAAATCAGCAGTGTCACCAATCAGAATTCTTCTAAAAGATAAGTTATCCCATCCTTTATCAATGGACTCTATGTTGGGGATCGTAGCATAATTTAAAAAATTTCTACGCATCACCAAGATCCATCTATGGAGTATACTAGCAACGAGGGGAAAGGAGTGCATCTACATACTAGCAACGGGGTTGATGGAGTCGTACTCGCCGTGATCCAAATCACCGATGACCGAGTGCCGAACGGACGGCACCTCCGCGTTCAACACACGTACGGAGCAGCGACGTCTCCTCCTTCTTGATCCAACAAGGGGGAAGGAGAGGTTGATGGAGATCCAGCAGCACGATGACGTGGTGGTGGAAGTAGCGGGGTCTCGGCAGGGCTTCGCCAAGCTTCTGCGAGAGGGAGAGGAGTTGCAGGGGGAGAGGGAGGCGCCAGGGGCTGTCATCCTGCTGCCCTCCCTCCCCCCCACTATATATAGGCCCCCTGTGAGGGGGGAGCCCGGCCTGGATCCCATCTGAAAGGGGGGGGCGGCGGCCAGGGGGAAACTTACCCCCCAAGGCAAGTGGGGCGCCCCCACCCTAGGGTTTCCAACCCTAGGCGCAGGGGGGAGGCCCATGGGGTGCGCCCCAGCCCACTAAGGGCTGGTTCCGTTCCCACTTCAGCCCATGGGGCCCTCCGGGATAGGTGGCCCCACCCGGTGGACCCCCGGGGCCCTTCCGGTGGTCCCGGTACAATACCGGTGACCCCCGAAACTTTCCCGGTTTCCGAAACTTGACTTCCTATATATAATTCTTCACCTCCGGATCATTCCGGAACTCCTCGTGACATCCGGGATCTCATCCGGGACTCCGAACAACTTTCGGGTTTCCGCATACTAATATCTCTACAACCCTAGCGTCACCGAACCTTAAGTGTGTAGACCCTACGGGTTCGGGAGACATGCAGACATGACCGAGACGCCTCTCTGGTCAATAACCAACAGCGGGATCTGGATACCCATGTTGGCTCCCACATGTTCCACGATGATCTCACCGGATGAACCACGATGTCGAGGATTCAATCAATCCCGTATACAATTCCCTTTGTCAATCGGTACGTTACTTGCCCAAGATTCGATCGTCGGTATCCCAATACCTTGTTCAATCTCATTACCGGCAAGTCACTTTACTCGTACCGTAATGCATGATCCCGTGGCTAACTCCTTAGTCACATTGAGCTCATTATGATGATGCATTACCGAGTGGGCTCAGAGATACCTCTCCGTCATACGGAGTGACAAATCCCAGTCTCGATCCGTGCCAACCCAACAGACACTTTCGGAGATACCCGTAATGCACCTTTATAGTCACCCAGTTACGTTGTGACGTTTGGTACACCCAAAGCACTCCTACGGTATCCGGGAGTTGCACGATCTCATGGTCTAAGGAAATGATACTTGACATTGGAAAAGCTCTAGCAAACGAACTACACGATCTTTTATGCTATGCTTAGGATTGGGTCTTGTCCATCACATCATTCTCCTAATGATGTGATCCCGTTATCAACAACATCCAATGTCCATGGTCAGGAAACCGTAACCATCTATTGATCAACGAGCTAGTCAACTAGAGGCTTAATAGGGACATGGTGTTGTCTATGTATCCACACATGTATCTGAGTTTCCTATCAATACAATTCTAGCATGGACAATAAACGATTATCATGAACAAGGAAATATAATAATAACCAATTTATTATTCCCTCTAGGGCATATTTCCAACAGTCTCCCACTTGCACTAGAGTCAATAATCTAGTTCATGTCACCATGTGATTAACACTCACAGGTCACATCACCATGTGACCGACATCCAAAGAGTTCACTAGAGTCAACAATCTAGTTCACATCATTACGTGATTAACACTCAATGAGTTCTGGTTTGATCATGTCATGCTTGTGAGAGAGGTTATTAGTCAACGAGTCTGAACCTTTCAGATCCGTGTGTGCTTTACGAATATCTATGTCATCTTGTGGATGCTACCACGCGCTACTTGGAGCCATTTCAAATAACTGCTCTACTATACGAATCCGGTTTACTACTCAGAGTTATCCGGATTAGTGTCAAGGTTCGCATCGACGTAACCCTTTACGACGAACTCCTTTTCACCTCCATAATCGAGAAAATTCCTTAGTCCACTAAATACTAAGGATAAGTTCGACCGCTGTCATGTGATCCATTCCCGGATCACTATTGTACCCCTTGACCAACTCATGGCAAGGCACACTTCATGTGTGGTACACAGCATAGCATACTGTAGAGCCTATGTCTAAAGCATAGGGGACGACCTTCGTCCTTTCTCTCTCTTCTGCTGTGGTCAAGTCTTGAGTCTTACTCAATGCTCACACCTTGTAACACAGCCAAGAACTCCTTCTTTGCTGATCTATTTTGAACTCTTTCAAAATCATGTCAAGGTGTGCGTTCTTTGAAAGTATCATCAGGCGTCTTGATCTATCTCTATAGATCCTGATGCCCAATATGTAAGCAGCTTTATCCAGGTCTTCCTTCGAAAAACTCCTTTCAAACAACCCTTTATGCTTTCCAGAAATTCTACATCATTTCGGATCAACAATATGTCATTCACATATACTTATCAGAAATGTTGTAGCGCTCCCACTCACTTTATTGTAAATACAAGTTTCTAACAAACTTTGTATAAACCCAAAAACTTTGATCACTCCATCAAAGCATATATTCTGACTCCGAGATGCTTGCTCTAGTCCACGGAAGGATCGCTGGAGCTAGCATACCTTTTAGCATCCTTAGGATCAACAAAACCTTTTTGATTGTATCACATACAACCTTTCCTTACGAAAACTAGTAAGGAAACTTGTTTTGACATCCGTCTGCCAGATTTCATAAATGCAGCTAATGCTAACGTGATTCCGACGGACTTAAGCATCGCTACGGATGAGAAAAATCTCATCGTAGTCAACTCCTTGAACTTGTGAAAATACTCTTTGCCACAAGTCGAGCTTCACAGACGGTAACATTACCGTCCATGTCCGTCTTCTTCTTAAAGATCGATTTATCTTAATGGCTTGCCGATCATCGGGCAAGTTCACCAAAGTCCATGCTTTGTTCTGATATATGGATCCTATCTCGGATTTCATGGCTTCTAACCATTTGTTGGAATATGGGCCCACCATCGCTTCTCCATAGCTCGTAGGTTCATTGTTGTCTAGCAACATGACTTCCAAGACAGGATTACACATTACTCTAAAGTAGTACGCATCCTCGTCGTCCTACGAGGTTTGGTAGTGACTTGATCCGAAGTTTCATGATCACTATCATAAGCTTCCACTTCAATTGGTGTAGGTGCCACAGGAACAACTTCCTGTGCCCTGCTACACACTAGTTGAAGTTATGGTTCAATAACCTCATCAAGTCTCCACCATCCTCCCACTCAATTCTTTCGAGAGAAACTTTTCCTCGAGAAAGGACTCGTTTCTAGAAGCAATTACTTTTGCTTCCAGATCTGAAATAGGAGGTATACCCAACTGTTTTGGGTATTCTATGAAGATGCATTTATCCGCTTTGGGTTCGAGCTTATCAGCTTGAAACTCTTTCACATAAGCATCGCAGCCCCAATCTTTTAAGAAACGACAACTTAGGTTTCTCTAAACGGTGTCGTCTCAACGGAATTGCGTGGTGCCCCTCTTAAAGTGAATGGGGTTATCTCTAATGCCTAACCCATAAACGATAGTTGTAATTTGATAAGAGACATCATGGTATGCACCATATCCAATAGGGTGCAGTTATGATGTTCGGACACACCATGACACTGTGGTGTTCCAGGCGGTATTAATTATGAAACACTTTCCACAATGTCTTAATTGTGTGCCAAACTCGTAACTCAGATATCTCTATGATCATATCATAGACATTCTATCCTCTTGTCACGACAATCTTCAACTTCACTCTGAAATTACTTGAACCTTTCAATAATTCAGACTTGTGTTTCATCAAGTAAATATTCTCAGCATCTACTCAAATCATCTGTGAAGTAAGAACATAACGATATCCACTGCATGCCTCAGCACTCATTGGACTGCATACATCAAAATGTATTACTTCCAATAAGTTGCTCTCTTGTTCAATCTTACTGAAAACGAGGCCTTTCAGTCATCTTGCCCATGTGGTATGATTTGCATGTCTCAAGTGATTCAAAATCAAGTGAGTACAAACGATCCATTTGCATGGAGTTTCTTCATGCATATATACCAATAGACATGGTTCGCATGTCCCAATCTTTTCAAAAACGAGTGAGTCCAAAGATCCATCTACATGGAGCTTCTTCATGCGTTCTATACCAATATGACTCAAATGGCAGTGCCAGAAGTATGTGGAACTATCATTACTATTTTATATCTTTTGGCACGAAGATGTGTATCACTACGATCGAGATTCATTTTAGGTGCAAGACCATTGAAGGTATTATTCAAATAAACAGAGTAACCATTATTCTCCTTAAATGAATAACTGTATTGCGATAAACATAATCCAATCATGTTTATGCTCAACCCAAACACCAAATAACAATTATTTAGGTTTAACACCAATCTCGATGGTAGAGGGAGCATGCAATACTTGATCACACCAACCTTGGAAACACTTCCAACACACATCGTCATCTCATCTTTAGCTAGTCTCCATTTATTCCGTAGCTTTTATTTCGAGTTACTAACACTTAGCAACCGAACCGGTATCTAATACCCTGGTGCTGCTAGGAGTACTAGTAAAGTACACATTCATATAATGTATATCAAATATACTTCTGTCGACCTTGCCTGCCTTCTCATCTACCAAGTATCTAGGGTAGTCCCGCTTCAGTGACCGTTCCCCTCATTACAGAAGCACTTAGTCTCGGGTTTGGGTTCAACCTTGGGATTCTTCACTAGAGCAGCAAATGATTTGCTGTTTCATGAAGTATCCCTTCTTCCCTTGCCCTTCTTGAAACTAGTGGTTTTACTAACCATCAACAATTGATGCTCATTCTTGATTTCTACTTTCACGGTGTCAAACATCGCGAGTTGCTCAAGGATCATCATGTCTATCCCTGATATGTTATAGTTCATCACGAAGCTCTAATAGCTTGGTGGCAGTGACTATGGAGAACCATCACTATCTCATCCGGAAGATTAACTCCCACCCGATTCAAGCGATTGTGGCACTCAGACAATCTGAGCACATGCTCAACGATTGAGCTTTTCTCCTTTAGTTTGCAGGCTTAAGAAACTTGTCAGAGGTCTCATACCTCTTGACGTGGGCACTAGTCTGAAATCCCAATTTCAGTCTTCGGAACATCTCATATGTTCTGCGACGTTTCAAAAACGTCTTTGGTGCCACAAATCTAAACCGTTAGCATTTACGCACTGAACTATCACGTAGTCATCAAAACGTGTATGTCAGATGTTTCGTAACATCTACAGACGACGCTGAGGTTCAGCGCATCGAGCGGTGCATTAAGGACATAAGCCTTCTGTGCAGCAATGAGGACAATCCTCAGTTTACGAACCTAATCCGCATAATTGCTACTATCAACTTTCAACTAAATATTCTCTAGGAACATATCTTAAACAGTAGAACTTAAGCGTAAGCTATGACATAATTTGCAAAGACCTTTTGACTATGTTCATGATAATTAAGTTCATCTGATTATTTTATGAACTCCCACTCAGATAGACATCCCTCTAGTCATCTATGTGATACATGATCCGAGTCAAACTAGGCCGTGTCCGATCATCACGTGAGACGGACTAGTCATCATCGGTGAACATCTCCATGTTGATCGTATCTTCTATACGACTCATGCTCGACCTTTCGGTCCTCCGTGTTCCGAGGCCATGTCTGTACATGCTAGGCTCGTCAAGTCAACCTAAGTGTATTGCGTGTGTTCCGAGGCCATGTCTGTACATGCTAGGCTCGTCAACACCCGTTGTATGCGAACGTTAGAATCTATCACACCCGATCATCACGTGGTGCTTCGAAACAACGAACCTTCGCAATGGTGCACAGTTAGGGGGAACACTTTCTTGAAATTATTATAAGGGATCATCTTACTTACTACCGTCGTTCTAAGCAAATAAGATGCAAAACATGATAAACATCACATGCAATCAAATAGTGACATGATATGGCCAATATCATTCTGCTCCTTTGATCTCTATCTTCGGGGCGTCATGATCATCTTCGTCACCGGCATGACACCATGATCTCCATCATCATGATCTCCATCATTGTGTCTTCATGAAGTTGTCTCGCCAACTATTACTTCTACTACTATGGCTAACAGTTAGCAATAAAGTAAAGTAATTACATGGCGTTTTCATTGACACGCAGGTCATACAATAAATTAAGACAACTCCTATGGCTCCTGCCGGTTGTCATTCTCATCGACATGCAAGTCGTGATTCCTATTACAAGAACATGATCAATCTCATACATCACATATATCATTCATCACATCCTTTTTGGCCATATCACATCACATAGCATACCCTGCAAAAACAAGTTAGACGTCCTCTAATTGTTGTTGCACGTTTTACGTGGCTGCTATGGGTTTCTAGCAAGAATGTTTCTTACCTACGCAAAAGCCACAACGTGATATGCCAATTTCTATTTACCCTTCATAAGGACCCTTTTCATCGAATCTGATCCGACTAAAGTGGGAGAGACAGACACCCGCTAGCCACCTTATGCAACTAGTGCATGTCAGTCGGTGGAACCTGTCTCACGTAAGAGTACGTGTAAGGTCGGTCCAGGCCGCTTCATCCCACGATGCCGCCGAATCAAGATAAGACTAGTAACGACAAGAAGAATTGGCAACATCAACGCCCACAACTGCTTTGTGTTCTACTCGTGCATAGTAACTACGCATAGGCCCGGCTCATGATGCCACTGTTGGGGATCGTAGCATAATTTAAAAATTTTCTACGCATCACCAAGATCCATCTATGGAGTATACTAGCAGCGAGGGGAAAGGAGTGCATCTACATACCCTTGTAGATTGCGAGCGGAAGCGTTCCAATGACCGGGGCTGATGGAGTCGTACTCGCCGTGATCCAAATCACCGATGACCGAGTGCCGAACGGACGGCACCTCCGCGTTCAACACACGTACGGAGCAGCGACGTC
The DNA here is from genome assembly GCF_018294505.1 of Triticum aestivum. Taxonomy (NCBI): domain Eukaryota; kingdom Viridiplantae; phylum Streptophyta; class Magnoliopsida; order Poales; family Poaceae; genus Triticum; species Triticum aestivum. The sequence continues at coordinate 44,514,909 of NC_057811.1, read as the reverse complement.
TCCTCCTTGATCCAGCAAGGGGGAAGGAGAGGTTGATGGATATCCAGCAGCACGACGGCGTGGTGGTGGAAGTAGCGGGGTCTCGGCAGGGCATCGCCAAGCTTCTGCGAGAGGGAGAGGTGTTGCAGGGGGAGAGGGAGGCGCCAGGGGCTGTCATCCTGCTGCCCTCCCTCCCCCCCACTATATATAGGCCCCCTGGGAGGGGGGCGCCGGCCAGGATCCCATCTGAAAGGGGGGCGGCGGCCAGGGGGAAACTTACCCCCCAAGGCAAGTGGGGCGCCCCCCACCCTAGGGTTTCCAACCCTAGGCGCAGGGGGGAGGCCCATGGGGGGCGCCCCAGCCCACTAAGGGCTGGTTCCCTTCCCACTTCAGCCCATGGGGCCCTCCGGGATAGGTGGCCCCACCCGGTGGACCCCCGGGACCCTTCCGGTGGTCCCGGTACAATACCGGTGACCCCCGAAAATTTCCCGGTGGCTGAAACTTGACTGCCTATATATAATTCTTCACCTCCGGATCATTCCGGAACTCCTCGTGCATCCGGGATCTCATCCGCGACTCCGAACAACCTTCGGGTTTCCGCATACTAATATCTCTACAACCCTAGCGTCACAGAACCTTAAGTGTGTAGACCCTACGGGTTCGGGAGACATGCAGACATGACCGAGACGCCTCTCTGGTCAATAACCAACAGCGGGATCTGGATACCCATGTTGGCTCCCACATGTTCCACGATGATCTCATCGGATGAACCACGATGTCGAGGATTCAATCAATCCCGTATACAATTCCCTTTGTCAATCGGTACGTTACTTGCCCAAGATTCGATCGTCGGTATCCCAATACCTTGTTCAATCTCTTTACTGGCAAGTCACTTTACTCGTACTGTAATGCATGATCCCGTGGCTAACTCCTTAGTCACATTGAGCTCATTATGATGATGCATTACCGAGTGGGCCCAGAGATACCTCTCCGTCATACGGAGTGACAAATCCCAGTCTTGATCCGTGCCAACCCAACAGACACTTTCGGAGATACCCGTAATGCACCTTTATAGTCACCCAGTTACGTTGTGACGTTTGGTACACCCAAAGCACTCCTACGGTATCCGGGAGTTGCACGATCTCATGGTCTAAGGAAATGATACTTGACATTGGAAAAGCTCTAGCAAACGAACTACACGATCTTTTATGCTATGCTTAGGATTGGGTCTTGTCGATCACATCATTCTCCTAATGATGTGATCCCGTTATCAACGACATCCAATGTCCATGGTCAGGAAACCGTAACCATCTATTGATCAACGAGCTTGTCAACTAGAGGCTTACTAGGGACATGGTGTTGTCTATGTATCCACACATGTATCTGAGTTTCCTATCAATACAATTCTAGCATGGACAATAAACGATTATCATGAACAAGGAAATATAATAATAACCAATTTATTATTGCCTCTAGGGCATATTTCCAACACTCTACAACAAAGTTTCCATAAAAGAAACTACTATTGTATAACCTGGGACCCACCAGTCCTCCCAAAATCTGGCATTTCTCCCATCTCCTAACTTTTTCTTAACATGTTGATAATACAGATATTTAACTTTCAGGAGGCTAGCCAAAAATTGGGAATCTCCCACTCTCTTTTTAATCCCAGATATGCATTTGTCTTTGACATATTTGCTAAGCAATAAATCTATCCAAATACCTTCTTTAGTTTCAAGTTTCCTGAACCACTTAGCTAACAGAGCTTTGTTCATGAGATCCAAATTTAAGGTTCCCAAACCATCCTGAATTTGCGGGAGGCATCAAGTTTTACAATTAACTAAATCATATTTATTTTTATCTTCATTTTCCTACCACACTAGCATGTTCCTATAGAAATCAGCTTTTTCTAATTCCAACAGGGAGGGGACAAAAAGACTTCATAAAAATAGGGATGTTAGTGAGGCAGGATTGTAGTAGAGTCACTCTGCCAGAAATATTCAACAATCTCCCTTGCCAGCAAGCACACCTTTTCTCAATTTTCTTAGTGAATGTTTTTCCAAAATTTAGTACTTCATCTTGCATCAGAGGCAGGTAAACCTAAATATTCCAAAGGCATTTCCCCAAGTTAACAAGTGAAGATCTCTTCATAGACATGTGCTTTAGTACTTGCCTCACCAAACAGGAAGATCTCACTTTTGTGAAAATGCATAGTCAACCCAGGCATCTGCTCAAAGGCACTTAGGATGAATTTTAAATTTCTTGCACTCTCCTCATAATCTTATAAGAGAAATATTGTGTCATCAACATATTAGAGCATATTCACTCCATTATTGCAAAATTCAGACAACACTCCTTTAGCATAGCCACATTCCTTGGCTTTATCCATAATGATGGCGAGAGCATCAGTAGCTAAGTCAAACAGGAAGGGGGACAGGCGATCACCCTATCTCAAACCCTTGTTAGTTTTAAAATATGGACCAATGACATCATTCACCTTGATCCCAACATGCCCCCAATCATATTGTGCATAATTAGGTCACACCATTGATCAGGGAAGTTTTTTAGTTTAAGAATTTATATTAAAAAAAGGCCATTTTATTTTATCATAAGCTTTCTCGAAATCCATTTTCAAGAGGAGCACACTTTGTTTTTATGATGAATAGTGTTGAGGGCCTCATGTAGCACCACCACCCCCTCCATAATATATCTTCCTTAGGACATCTCCAGCGCTGACCCGAAATGGTCCAATGGAACCAATGGTAATTGGGCTCCATGAATCAAGCAGTTATACGAATTGACATGATGTTTAGTCAACACACTACACCACTTTTAGTACAGTTACCTTGCATGCACCCTATATAAGAATTTTCTGCCAAAAAAATTTGGTTGTACAGATGTACACCCGTGCACCCATGTGGGCCTTCCCCCTGAACCTAACGGATCTACAGAATCTAGGCAGTGATTTCTTCGAATAAAGGAAAACATAAAACCTTGCCTTCCCCTAGAAAAAGAAAAAAAAGCACTGACATTTTACCAAAAATGTAAGATAAATGACTTACCTCTTCTCTCTCGTCATCGCCGTCGACCATGGGCTCAAGTAGAGGAGGCAGCAGCCGCAGCAGCGGAGTCACCTGCTCCGGATGAAGATCCAGGACAACGGGGAGGACGTCAAGACCACCCTGCTGCCCTCTCGGCCCCTCGCCGGCGGTGACGGGTTTCTCCAAGTCCAGCTTCATATGGGCCTTGGACGCTTCGTCCGCCAGGGCGTCGGGTCCAGCATGGCCCCTCCCTCCCATGGTGCGCTTGGGAATCTCGACGGTAGAGGTGCAACGGCAGGAAGGGTATGTTGCACGTCGTGCAGTGAGGCATGGGAGGAGAAAACCCTTGTTTCTAGCTATTTGTCGATTTGGGGATGGGGAAGAGGACGAGGGGGCCGACGATGAGATTAATGAGGGAGAAGCGGAGCGGTCAGCTCTTGACTTTGGGATGACTTAATTAGTACTACTTTGGCCACATTCACACCACCCCGTGCATTGTTCATGCCCCCCTTCTTTGCTAGGCCAGGTTTGTGATGGAAACGATCGTGCACAACCAGGATTTAGCAGTGATGCACGTGCCATGTTATTTTTTTTGAAAATATTTTGTAAAACTTCACAAACAATGCAATGGCAAGTGAAAAATGATGAAACTTCAACATTAATAGTGGTCATCGGCTTTGATTTACAAACATTTGAATTATTGTATTTATTTGTTAATTCCTAATATTGAATTTCAACATGCACCTACACTACTAGGGAAAACCTTATACACAGAATCTTACCAGCAGCGCGGTATAAAAACAAACGCTACTGCTACTTAGCAGTAGCGCGCTCCAAAAGAGCATGCTACTAATACCCAGGTAGCAGTAGCGCGCTAGGTGAAAAGAGCGCTACTACTACAATTGACATGGCGTTGCCTCCAACTATATATTGTAGTAGCGCCCTTCCCGTAGACGCGCTACTGCTAATGTACGTAGCAGTAGCGCGTTACGCCAACACTCGCTACTGCTAAAGTCTCATCCCCTCTCGCGCCTAAGTTTAGTCCCATACTGCTAAGCTTACAGGGTGTTTACCACCTTAAATACATTACTCCTCAAACCATCACAAGCACTTGGTCTTCATTGAACTCTATGTGTATGATCTGTGGCCGCAATAGGAATCTTCACCGGTTCTTAAAAACCGGCAAAGATTCCTATTGACAATTTAGATTCTATACAAAAAGATCATTGATGACTAATGTATTTTTGATTTTTTTACATGCTTAGCCTTATCAGTAGTGCGTTTTGCAGAAGGCGCTACTGCTATAGGCATAGTAGTAGCACGTCTTCTGCTAAACGCGCTACTGCTATGGAGTTTAGCAGTAGCGCTTTATCCTATCCAGCGCTACTGCTAAGTTCAATTTTACCTCCCCTAACCGACCGTCCCCACTCTCCCTCTCCACTCTCACTCCCCCGCACCCCCCGTCGTCCGCCGCAGCCGCCGTTCCCCAAAAACCGTCGTCGCCCGCCACCGTCGGCGCTCCTGCTCCTCCTCCACTGAGGTAATCCCTCCTCCCTACCGCGCCCCTCCCTCCACCTCCTGCCACCCCCTCCTCCTCCGGCCGCCCCCTCCTCCCCCCT
>NC_057811.1:44495760-44509784 GCF_018294505.1 Triticum aestivum | reverse complement strand
CCCATCTCTCCTAAACCCTAAACTTTTTTGTAGTGTTCTTGTATAATGTAGTTTTTTACTATTTTTAGTGAGAAAATTAATTGTTTTTATTTATAGTAGGTGCTTATTTGAACTAGTTGAATTAATAGAACTATTTTATTTTTAGTAAGAAGATTTAGGTATATGAGAATTGATGATCTAATTAAAAATTTACTATAGAACTAGTTTATTTTTAGTAAGAAAATTAATAGAACTAGTTTATTTTTATTAAGTGCTTAGTTGAACTAGTTGAATTAATAGAACTAGTTGAATTTATGTCATTATCACTTTGTCATCAAAGAATGCTATATGAGATTTGATGATCTAATTAAAATTTAACTCGGTGGAATATGCAGGCTTTGTACAGTCGTGTCTCCTTGGAGTAATCATCATCCGAGCTACCTCTACTTCCTCTACACGCGAGTCGGTGAGCTGAAAGTCCACCTCCTCTTTATCCACTCCTCGGTGTGTTGAATAGAGTAGAATTAGGCTATTTAGTCGGTGATCTCATGTGCGAATGCTTATGATAATTGATCCGGATGGAATTGCAAGTTTAAGCATGCATCATTATATGTGTATGAACATCTTTGTATCGCTGGGAAAATCCGAGTGGCCTATGTTTTGCCGGAGTGTTGATTCATTTCCGTCCGGCAAATTGCAGGCCCTCGATATGTCCTATTTCATTGCCGGAGTGTTGATTCATTTTCGTGAATTTAAGCATGACTTATGCTAGAATATGTAGGAAATATCGAGTGCCCCGGATTTGTGTGTTGAGTTTCCTGGTAGTTGCCTTTGATCATTTTTTAATTAATGTTTCAACTAATAACATAGGAAATGTCTTACGACGAAAAGGATTTTGGTATTTGCGAATACTGCAAAGACAAGCGCGACCTGTGCGGCAGAATCTTCCTAGTTGATGATAGGCGCTTCAGCATCAAGCTGGACGACAACTTCGAAGTGGATACAGTAAGTCACAACGATAAGTCTTTTTTGTAATTAAGCATGATTTCTGCTTCATTTGCTTCAACTTATAATTTAATTTTTTTACTATTCTACTAGCGTATCCCCTACCATGCAAGAGTTTTTATCTTGGATAAGATAGGTTTCAGTCCTATGAAAACTATGGAGGTAAAGAGAGTTTACCTGAAGACTGAGCATGGTTATACTTTCGACGCAAAATTATACAATGCAGACACCAACACCTATTTTGAATGCAAAACTTGGCAAGCTCTATGCAAGGCTTATGCATTTGAGCCTGATATGGTTATCACCTTTGATATTCGTCCAGAAGATGATATTGAAGGTAATAGAGACATCTGAATCGATGTGCAGACTCCTCCAGTTCTACCATTATGTGAGTTTCTCAACCATATTTATGTCTTTGATATTGTTTATTCAAAAATAGTTGACATCTAATTTCTATTGACAGCTTATTTCCATTCAAGCAAACATGTCCGGCGCTTGGTAGCCATGACCGTGCACTGTCCTGGGGCTGAACTAAACTGCGAGGAGATAAGTCATTATGTTTCATGGCTTCAGGATCTTGGTGTTGTCAAGACAAATTATTTTCCTGGACTTAAAAATCTTAGTACTCAAAACGTGCGACCAATAGTGTTCGTATTGAACTACGGTCACATCTATTTAGGAAAGATGGTAAGATTTTTACTATTTGTCCTCAGTGCATCTTTTGCATACATTATTTTTTAAGCTAAACTTCATTGCTAAGTATGTTACTATACGATGTTCTTCAACAGGGACTCCCGATGATAGTTGTGTCTCAGTGGATCGAAACTAAAGGTCGCATGTCAATGGTTAGCTTACGGCCAAGACATCCTACATTGCACAAGAGTGCATTCAGGATTTCTAAAACCGAGGAATGCTTAATAGTGAAAGACTGGAGTAGAATTGTGAATGATCGCAGAGAAGTACTAGGGGGCAGCAATCAGAAGCGCAGCCCACGATTAGGAGACAGGTTCATCTGCATGCTCCAACATGATGAAGCAGGAGTGCTACACATGTTCTATGCTATTTTACCTGAGAGAGAGAGAGAGAGAGCAGCAGGAGTGATTAGCTAGCTAGAATAAGTCTGAAGATGATGATGTGCTACACTATGACTATGATGATTAAATAGCTAGTGTTGGTGGTAATGACTATGATGATTATTATTAGCTAGTGTTGGTGGTGATTAGATAGCTACACTATGACTATGATGATTAAATAGTCACTACTAGGGAAAACCCTAGTAGTAGCGCGGGTTTTGATGCTATCAGCAGCACGGGTGGCTGCGCTACTAGTACGGCGCTACAGCTAACGTTTAGTAGTAGAGTGTTCCGTACACGCGCTACTACTATAGACTATATCAGTAGCGCTTTTCCGGAACGCGCTACTATTAGTTAGCTGTAGCGGTTTCCTAGCTGCTACCTCTTGAGCACTGTGTTGGTTTTCCCTTGAAGAGGAAAGGGTGATGCAGCAAAGTAGCGTAAGTATTTCCCTCAGTTTTTTAGAACCAAGGTATTAATCCAGTAGGAGACCATGCTCGAGTCGCTTGCACCGACACAAACAAATAAATCCTCGCAACCAACGCGATAAGGCGTTGTCAATCCCTACACGGTCACTCACGAGAGTGAGATCTGATAGATATGATAAGATAATATTTTTGGTATTTTTATGATAAACATGCAAAGTAAAATAGAAGCAAAATAAAAGGCAACGGAAATAGCTTGTTGATGGGAGATTAATATGATGGAAAATAGACCCGGGGGCCATAGGTTTCACTAGTGGCTTCTCTCAAGAGCATAAGTATTTACGGTGGGTGAACAAATTACTGTTGAGCAATTGAAAGAATTGAGCATAGTTATGAGAATATCTAGGTATGATCATGTATATAGGCATCACGTCCGAGACAAGTGCACCGACTCCTGCCTGCATCTACTACTATTACTCCACACATCGACCGCTATCCAGCATGCATCTAGAGTATTAAGTTCATAAGAACATAGTCACGCTTTAAGCAAGATGACATGATGTAGAGGGATAAACTCATGCAATATGATATAAACCCCATCTTGTTATCCTCGATGGCAACAATACAATACGTGCCTTGCTGCCCCTACTGTCACTGGGAAAGGACACCGCAAGATTGAACCCAAAGCTAAGCACTTCTCCCATTGCAAGAAAGATCAATCTAGTAGGCCAAACCAAACTGATAATTCAAACATACTTGCAAAGATAACCAATCATACATAAAAGAATTCAGAAGATTTAAATATTGTTCATAGATAAACTTGATCATAAACCCACAATTCATTGGTCTCAACAAACACACCGCAAAAGAAGCTACATCGAATAGATCTCCACGAGAGAGGGGGAGAACGTTGTATTGAGATCCAAAAAGAGAGAAGAAGCCATCTAGCTAATAACTATGGACACGAAGGTCTGAGGTAAACTACTCACACCTAATCGGAGAGGCTATGGTGTTGATGTAGAAGCCTTCCGTGATCGATGCCCCCTCCGGCGGAGCTCCGGAACAGGCCCCAAGATGGGATCTCACGGGTACAGAAGGTTGCGGCGGTGGAATTAGGTTTTTGGCTCCGTATCTGGTAGTTTGGGGGTACTTAGGTATATATAGGAGGAAGGAGTACGTCGGTGGAGCAACAGGGGGCCCACGAGGGTGGAGGGCGCGCCCCCCTACCTCGTGCCCTCCTGGTTGATGTCTTGACGTAGGGTCCAAGACCTCTGGATCACGTTCGTTCCAAATATCACGTTCCCAAAGGTTTCATTCCGTTTGGACTCTGTTTGATATTCTTTTTCTACGAAACTCTGAAATAGGCAAAAACAGCAATTCTGGGCTGGGCCTCCGGTTAATAGGTTAGTCCGAAAAATAATATAAAAGTGTATAATAAAGCCCAATAATGTCCAAAACAGAATATAATATAGCATGGAACAATAAAAAATTATAGATACGTTGGAGACGTATCAAGCATCCCCAAGCTTAATTTCCTGCTCGTCCTCGAGTAGGTAAATGATAAAAACAGAATTTTTGATGTGGAATGCTACTAGGCATAATTTCAATGTAATTCTTCTTAATTGTGATATGATATTCAGATCCGAAAGATTCAAGATAAAAGTTCGATATTGACATAAAAATAATAATACTTCAAGCATACTAACTAAGCAATTATGTCCTCTCAAAATAACATGGCCAAAGAAAGTTCATCCCTACAAAATCATATAGTTTAGTCATGCTCCATTTTTGTCACACAAGAATGCTCTCATCATGCACAACCCCGATGACAAGCCAAGCAATTGTTTCGTACTTTAGTAATCTCAAACTTTTTCAACTTTCACGCAATACATGAGCGTGAGCCATGGATATAGCACTATGGGTGGAATAGAATATAATGATGGGGGTTATGTGGAGAAGACAAAAAAGGAGAAAGTCTCACATCAACGAGGCTAATCAATGAGCTATGGAGATGCCCATCGATTGATGTTAATGCAAGGAGTAGGTATTGCCATGCAACGGATGCACTAGAGCTATAAATATAAGAAAGCTCAACAAAAGAAACTAAGTGGGTGTGCATCCAACTTTAATATCACTAGCACAACTTTAATATCACTACCTCCATATCTGAAAACAATCATCAAGCATCAAACTTCTCTTAGTATTCAACACACACTCATAATAAAGTTTTTACTAATCTTGAATACCTAGCATATTAGGATTATTTAAGCAAATTACCATGATGTTTAAGACTATCAAAATAATCTAAGTTAAGCATGAGAGAATAATAGTTTCTATAAAACAAAACCACCACCGTGCTCTAAAATATATAAGTGAAGTACTAGAGCAAAAACTATATAACTCAAAAGATATAAGTGAAGCACATAGAGTATTCTAATAATTTCCGAATCATGTGTGTGTCTCTCAAAAGGTGTGTACAGAAAAGATGATTGTGGTAAACTAAAAAGCAAATACTCAAATCATACAAGACGCTCCAAGCAAAACACATATCATGTGGTGAATAAAAATATAGCTCCAAATAAAGTTACCGATGGAAGTAGACGAAAGGTGTCCTTAGATTATCTTGGGGGTGCCATGGGCATCCCCAATCTTACGCTCTTGCCACTCCTTGTTCCATAATCCATCAAATCTTTCACCCAAAACTTGAAAACTTCACAACACAAAACTTAACAGAAAATCTCGTGAGCTCCGTTAGCGAAAGAAAACAAAAGACCACTTCAAGGTACTGTAATGAACTCATTCTCTATTTATATTGGTGTTAAACCTACTGTATTCCAACTTCTCTATGGTTTATAAACTATTTTATTAGCCATAGATTCATCAAAATAAGCAAACAACACACGAAAAACAGAATCTGTCAAAAACAGAACAGTCTGTAGTAATCTGTAACTAACGCAAACTTCTGGAACTCCAAAAATTGAGCCAAAATAGGACGACCTAGACAATTTGTTTATTGATCAGCAGCAATTGGAATAAATATTTTATCACGTTCTGGTGATTTTTAACAATTGTGTTCGTGAACAGAAAGTTTCTAGAATTTACAGCAAGATCAAATAACTATCATCCAAGAAGATCCTATAGGTTTAACTTGGCACAAACACTAATTAAAACATAAAAACAGATCTAACCAGAGGCTAGATCAGAGATTTATTCCTAAACAGAAGCAAAAAGCAAAAACTACAAAAAAATTGGGTTGCCTCCCAACAAGCGCTATCGTTTAACGCCCCTGGCTAGGCATAAAAGCAAGGATAGATCTAGGTATTGCCATCTTTGGCAGGCAATCCATAAGTGGCTCTCATGATAGATTCCTATGATAATTTTATTTTCTTTCTAGGGAAGTGTTCCATGCCTTTCTTTAATGGAAATTGGAATCTAATATTCCCTTCCTTCATATCAATAATTGCACCAATCGTTCTAAGGAATGGTGTACCAAGAATAATAGGACATGAAGGATTGCAATCTATGTCAAGAACAATAAAGTCTACGGGCACATAGTTCCTATTTGCAACAATAAGAACATCATTAATTCTTCCCATAGGTTTCTTAATAGTGGAATCCGCAAGGTGCAAGTTTAGAGAGCAATCATCAAATTCACGGAAACCTAATAAATCACATAAAGTCTTTGGAATCGTGGAAACACTAGCACCCAAATCACACAAAGCATAGCATTCCTGATCTTTAATTTTAATTTTAATAGTAGGTTCCCACTCATCATAAAGTTTTCTAGGAATAGAAACTTCCAACTCAAGTTTTTCTTCATAAGATTGCATCAAAGCATCAACGATATGTTTGGTAAAGGCTTTATTTTGACTATAAGCATGAGGAGAATTTAGCGCGGATTGCAACAAGGAAATACAATCTATCAAAGAGCAATTATCATAATTAAATTCCTTGAAATCCAAAATTGTGGGTTCATTAATATCTAATGTTTTGATCTCTTCAATCCCACTTTTATCAATTTTAGCATCAAGATCTAAAAACTCCGAATTTCTGGAACGCCTTCTAGGAAAAGGTGGATCATATCCGGTCCCATCATTATCAAGATTCATATTGCAAAACAAAGATTTAATAGGGGATACATCAATAACTTTTAGACCTTCATCTTTATTTTAATAGAAATTTGAAGAACGCGCTTTCACAAAGCAATCTTTCTTAGCACGCATCCTAGCGGTTCTTTCTTTGCACTCATCAATGGAAATTGTCATGGCTTTGAGAGACTCATTGATATCAAGCTTAGGAGGAATACATCTAAGTTTTAAAGAATCAACATCAAGAGAAATTCTATCAACGTTCCTAGCCAATTCATCAAATTTAAGCAATTTTTCTTCAAGCAAAGCATTGAAATTCTTTTGCGAATTCATAAATTCCTTAACACTAGTCTCAAATTCAAAAGGCATCTTATGAAAGTTTCCATAAGAATTGTTGTAGGAATTACCATAATTATTAGAAGAATTACTAGGATAAGGCCTAGGATTAAAGTTTCCTCTATACGCGTTGTTACCAAAATTATTCCTACCAACAAAATTCACATCCCTAGATTCATTATTATTCTCAATCAAAGTAGACAAAGGCATATCATTAGGATCAGAAGAAACACTCTTAGTAGCAAATAATTTCATAAGTTCATCCATCTTTCCACTCAAAACATTAATTTCTTCTATCGCATGCACTTTTTTATTAGTAGATCTTTCAGTGTGCCATTGAGAATAATTAACCATAATATTATCTAGGAGTTTAGTAGCTTCTCCTAAAGTGATTTCCATAAAAGTGCCTCCCGCGGCCGAATCTAAAAGATTTCTAGAAGCAAAATTCAATCTGGCATAAAAAAATTGTATAATCATCCACAAATTTAAACCATGCGTAGGGCAATTACGTATCATTAATTTCATCCTCTCCCAAGCTTGTGCAACATGTTCATGATCAAGTTGCTTAAAATTCATAATATCGTTTCTAAGAGAGATGATCTTAGCGGGAGGAAAATACTTAGAGATAAAAGCATCTTTGCACTTATTCCATGAATCAATACTATTTTTAGGCAAAGACGAAAACCAAGCTTTAGCACGATCTCTAAGCGAAAAAGGAAATAGCTTCAATTTAACAATATCATTGTCTACATCTTTCTTCTTTTGCATATCACACAAATCAATGAAGCTATTTACACTAGTAGAAAACTGGGCTTTGGTCACAGGGCAATATTCACATTAGTCCCGGTTCAGTCACGAACCGGGACTAATGTGAGCATTGGTCCCGGTTCGTGCGGCCAGGGGCCTGCCGGGCCTCGTGGGGGCATTGGTCCTGGTTCGTTCGGCCCCTTTGGTCCCGGTTGGTGGGACAAACCGGGACCAATGGGCCTCGCTCCTGGCCCACCACCATTGGTCCCGGTTGGTGGCTGGAACCGAGACCAGAGGCTCACCCTTTAGTCCCGGTTCATACCACAAACCGGGACTAAAGGTTTGGTCCTAGTAGCGGTCAGAGTTTAGTCCCACCTCGCCAACCGAAGGGCGCTCACACCGGTTTATAAGCCCGTCCCTCTTTGCCTTGTTGAGCTCCTCTCAAAGTGAAAATAGATGCCCTTATACAGGGAATTTGACCTAAATTCAGAGTAAATTTCTTTGAATTTCATAGAAATTTATTATGAATTTAGGTTGAATTTTCTCTATAGGCGCATCTATGTTCATTTTTTTATAGTAAATAAAATAAATAAACCTTAATAAAATAAATATAAATAAATAAACCTTAATAAAATAAAATAAAATAAACTATAGTAAATAAAATAAATAAACCTTAATAAAATAAATAAAAATAGCAGCAGTAAAATAAATAAAAATCGCAGCAGTAAAATAAATAAAAATAAAATAAATAAAGTAAAATACATAAGTAATTAGAAACAAAATGGAATAAAATAAATAAGTTTTTTGTTGTAAGTAGAAACAAAACAAAATAAATAAAGCAAAAGAGAAAACAAAAAACAGGGAAAAAAATTATGCCACCTATTGGGCCACCACGGCCTGAATACGACTTGAAACCCATCCATCGGCCAGGATTCAGGCCCGCAGAAGGCCCAGTAGGCCCCACAGGCAAAGAGAACGGTTAGGCCCGAAAGCCTGCAATTGAGAGGAGCTCGAGAGGGTGGGCGCAGCAGCGTTTATAAACCACTCTCGAGCTCTCTCAACTAGCGAGGTGGGACTAAACTTTTGACGCGGGGCAGCACAAGGCCTTTGGTCCTGGTTGGTGCCACGAACAGGGACCAATGAGTTGCCTATATATACCCCATCGCCACAGCAGAGCACTCCACAGTGCTCTGTTTTTTCTGGCCGGTGAGGGGAGGGCATTTGGTTGCTCTAGCTCACCTCCTATTCACATGAGGTGTTCGATGAAATATCTGAGCCACACTAGTTAATCTTTCTCCTCTCGAAACTCGACCTCCGAGCTCCATTTTCCCCGAGATTTGTCTAGGTTTAGCGGTCCGTCACGTCCCGTCCCCGTCTTCACCGCCGTCGATCGCCCGCGCCGATCTCGTCGCCAGCACCACCGTGGTGAGCCTCTTGTTCTTATCTTCTTTCTGAAAGAAAAAAATTCTTACTTTAGATAGATACTTGTCTAATTTTGTTACTTTTATTATTCCTTCTTATTACATAGTGCGATGGTTTTGGTATCCGCCCCCGTCAGCCCTCGTCCTGTCTATGATTCGGATGTGGTATATATTATCTTTTTATAACTATTTGGTTCATTTATTGTTTATGACAAATATGCCAACCAACGTGACATAGATTTTATTTATCTAGGAGGTGGTTGAACCGGAAATTCCAACCGACCCTATTGTCGAGAGGTTAAATTTAGTTGAAGAAGAAAACAATTACTTGAAGGAAAAAATAAAAAAATTGAGGAGGAGAAGATGATATTGGAGTTGCATGTTGCGGATGTCGTCGATGATCACAAGATGAAGATGGATGCAATGCGCTTGAAGATTAGAAAGATTAGAAAATATGCCATTCATACCGAGGCTTGGTATCATTATGCCGTTGGATCAATTGTTACCTTGGTTGCGATTATGATCGCATTTGTTTTCGCATTGAAATGTTTTACGTAGTTTCAATGTATGGTTTAATTAATTAGATGCTCTAGAGAGCTATATATATGTTGTTAGATGAGAACTATGTATGTACTTTGGTTTTAATGTGATGATGAACTTCTATTAATTTGGTCACTTAATTATCTATTCATGATGTTATGTAATGGTTTTTGACACACTTAATTACATATAATGCACGCAGATGAACCGGCAATGGATGTACGGTAACAGACACACCTCCGAGTACATTAAGGGCGTGCATGATTTTCTCGAAGTGGCTGAGGCAAACAAGCAGAATGGCTTTATGTGTTGTCCATGCCCTACATGTGGGAATACGAAGTCTTACTCTGACCGGAAAATCCTTCACACCCACCTGCTTTACAAGGGTTTCATGCCACACTATAATGTTTGGACGAGGCACGGAGAAATAGGGGTTATGATGGAAGACGGCGAAGAAGAAGAGGACGATGACAACTATGTGCCCCCTGAATATGGTGATGCTGCAACGGGGGAAGATGCTGAAGATCAAGAGGAACCAGACGATGTGCCCAATGATGCTGCAAGGGGGGAAGCTGCTGAAGATCAAGAGGAACCAGTGCCCGATGATGATGATCTCCGCCGGGTCATTGTCGATGCAAGGACGCAATGCAAAAGTCAAAAGGAGAAGCTGAAGTTCGATCGCATGTTAGAGGATCACAAAAAAGGGTTGTACCCCAATTGCGAAGATGGCAACACAAAGCTCGGTACCATACTGGAATTGTTGCAGTGGAAGGCAGAGAATGCTGTGCCTGACAAAGGATTTGAGAAGCTATTGAAAATATTGAAGAAGAAGCTTCCAAAGGATAACGAATTGCCCGACAGTACATACGCAGCAAAGAAGGTCGTATGCCCTCTAGGATTGGAGGTGCAGAAGATACATGCATGCCCTAATGACTGCATCCTCTACCGCGGTGCGTACAAGGATCTGAACGCATGCCCGGTATGCGGTGCATTGCGGTATAAGATCAGACGAGATGACCCTGGTGATGTTGACGGCGAGCCCCCCAGGAAGAGGGTTCCTGCGAAGGTGATGTGGTATGCTCCTATAATACCACGGTTGAAACGTCTGTTCAGAAACGAAGAGCATGCCAAGTTGATGCGATGGCACAGTGAGGACCGTAAGAAAGACGGGAAGTTGAGAGCACCAGCTGACGGGTCGCAGTGGAGAAAAATCGAGAGAAAGTACTGGGCTGAGTTCGCAGCTGAACCAAGGAACGTATGGTTTGGTTTAAGCGCGGATGGCATTAATCCTTTCGGGGAGCAGAGCAGCAATCACAGCAACTGGCCCGTGACTCTATGTATGTATAACCTTCCTCCTTGGATGTGCATGAAGCGGAAGTTCATTATGATGCCAGTTCTCATCCAAGGCCCTAAGCAACCCGGCAACGACATTGATGTGTACCTAAGGCCATTAGTTGAAGAACTTTTATAGCTGTGGAATGGAAACGGTGTACATACGTGGGATGAGCACAAACAGGAGGAATTTAACCTACACGCGTTGCTGTTTGTAACCATCAACGATTGGCCCGCTCTCAGTAACCTTTTAGGACAGACAAGCAAGGGATACCACGCATGCACGCACTGTTTAGATGACACTGAAAGTATATACCTGGACAAATGCAGGAAGAATGTATACCTGGGCCATCGTCGATTTCTTCCGACCAACCATCAATGTCGAAAGAAAGGCAAGCATTTCAAAGGCGAGGCAGATCACCGGAAGAAGCCCGCCATGCGTACCGGTGATCACGTACTTGCTATGGTCAATGATTTACACGTAATCTTTGGAAAGGGTCCCGGCGGACTAGATGTTCCAAATGACACTGAGGGACACGCACCCATGTGGAAGAAGAAATCTATATTTTGGGACCTACCCTACTGGAAAGAGCTAGAGGTCCGCTCTTCAATCGACGTGATGCACGTGACGAAGAACCTTTGCGTGAACCTGCTAGGCTTCTTGGGCGTGTATGGGAAGACAAAAGATACAACTGAGGCACGGGAGGACCTGCAACGTTTGCACGAAAAAGACGGCATGCCTCCGAAGCAATATGAAGGTCCTGCCAGCTACGCTCTTACGAAAGAAGGGAAAGAAATCTTCTTTGAATGCCTTCTCAGTATGAAGGTCCCGACTGGCTTCTCGTCAAATATAAAGGGAATAATAAATATGCCAGAGAAAAAGTTCCAGAACCTAAAGTCTCATGACTGCCACGTGATTATGACGCAACTGCTTCCGGTTGCATTGAGGGGGCTTCTACCGGAAAACGTCCGGTTAGCCATTGTGAAGCTATGTGCATTCCTCAATGCAACCTCTCAGAAGGTGATCGATCCAGAAATCATACCAAGGCTAAGGAGTGATGTGGCGCAATGTCTTGTCAGTTTCGAGCTGGTGTTCCCACCATCCTTCTTCAATATCATGACGCACGTCCTAGTTCATCTAGTCGACGAGATTGTCATTCTGGGGCCCGTATTTCTACACAATATGTTCCCCTTTGAGAGGTTCATGGGAGTCCTAAAGAAATATGTCCGTAACCGCGCTAGGCCAGAAGGAAGCATCTCCATGGGCCATCAAACAGAGGTTGTCATTGGGTTTTGTGTTGACTTCATTCCTGGCCTTAAGAAGATAGGTCTCCCTAAATCGCGGTATGAGGGGAGACTGACTGGAAAAGGCACGCTTGGAGGGGACTCAATAATATGCAGGGACGGATATTCTTGGTCTCAAGCACACTACACAGTTCTACAGAACTCTACCTTGGTGACGCCGTATGTCGATGAACACAAGAACAGTCTGCGCTCCAAACACCCGGAGCAGTGTGACGACTAGATTACATGTGAACACATCAGGACTTTCAGCAGTTGGTTGGAAACACGTCTCAGAGGTGACACCACTGTTTGTGATGAGTTGTACTCGTTGTCCAGGGGACCATCTTCGACTGTATTGACTTACAAAGGATACGAGATAAATGGGAATACATTTTACACGATCGCCCAAGATCAAAAGAGCACCAACCAAAACAGCGGTGTCCGCTTTGATGCAGCAACCGAGAGGGGAAAGGACACATATTATGGTTACATAATGGACATATGGGAACTTGACTACGGACATGATTTTAAGGTCCCTTTGTTTAAGTGCAAATGGGTCAATCTGTCAGGAGGCGGGGTACAGGTAGACCCACAGTACGGAATGACAACAATGGATCTGAACAATCTTGGGTACACTGACGAACCGTTCGTCCTAGCCAATGATGTGGTACAGGTTATCTATGTGAAGGACATGTCTACCAGACCGAGAAAAAGAAAAGATAAGGAAGCGAATACATCATACGATGAGCCAAAACGCCACATAGTTCTTTCAGGAAAAAGGGACATTGTGGGAGTGGAGGGCAAGACAGACATGTCTGAAGATTATGAAAAGTTTCATGAAATTCCTCCCTTCAAAGTCAAGGCTGACCCAAGCATCCTGATAAACGATGAAGATTATCCATGGTTACGGCGCAATAAGCAAATGACACAAGCGAAGAAAAAGTGAAGACTTTCTCCCGCAACTATTATGATGATACCATGCCAACTCTGTAACAGACGAGTATGATACCATTGTCCGTTTTGTACACGAATTGCATCTAGTTTTTGTCGTAACCCTCTCAACTTTCTTGCACATGCTATGTGGATGAAATGATGATACCATGCCAACTTTCAACCTTTTCAGAGTTCATTTGAAATGCTTTTCAATTTTAGGGTCTTATAGCTCAAAATAATTACGAAATGCATGAAAAATAACAAATGAAGTCAGAAAGGGTTGAAAATTAATGATGTGGCTTTGAATGGTGCATTTTGAACACACAAAAAGTCAGGAGTTCAAATAAGTTTAAAAAATGAAATCCCTTTGTAACAGACGAGTTTCCGTATGAAATCCTGATACTTCGAAAGAGATTTTCCGTTTTGTACACGAAGTGCATCCAGTTTTTGCCGTAACCCTCTCAAATTTCTTGCACATGCTATGTCGATGAAATGATGATACCATGCCAACTTTCAACCTTTTCAGAGTTCATTTGAAATGCTTTTCAATTTTAGGGTCTTATAGCTCAAAATAATCAGTAAATGCATGAAAAATGGTGCATGAAAAATAACAAATAAAATAAATAAGTAATTAGAAACAAAATAATATAAACTTTAATAAAATATATAAGTAGAAACAAAATAAAATAAACTTTAATAACATAAATAAAATTTATGAAACTAAAACTATCAAAGTATTTTCAGTTCAAAACATTATAAGCAACCTCTATTATTATTGAAACTAAAATTATATAAAATTGATGCAACTAAAATTATTGAAGTATTTTCTGTTCAAAATCATTGAAAGCAAAATAATTTTCA
>NC_057811.1:44494080-44494850 GCF_018294505.1 Triticum aestivum | reverse complement strand
CACCTCTCATCCTTTGGTCAGGGCCCGCACTGCCCCCTTCCTCCCTGTTTTTTCTGCACATATATGTGATGTTTTTTCCTGATTATATGTATATGTATGAGTATATGTATGTGTGTATATCTGTTTATATGTCCTTTTTTTAGATCTTTTTTTTGCATTTTTATAAAAATGTATATATGTTCTCTGTGTATATATATGTTCATGTATATATGCAAAAGATAGATTTTTAGAAAAGTTAGGATTTTTTTTCTGTTCATAGATTTTTTTGGTGATATTAATTATTGTAGAATATGCAAATGTTTGTATATTCATGTGAACAATGCATTAGGCAAAACCTTTACTTTTTTCGAAATTTTCTATTTGAACATTTTTTTATGAATGAGAGGAAAAAGGAAAATAAGAAGAGGAAAAAAGGAGAAGAAGAGGAGAGGAAGAAGAGGAGAAATAAATAAGAAGAGGAAGAAGAGGAGAAATAAATAAGAAGAGGAAAAAAGAAGAAAAAGAAGAGGAGAAGAAGAAAGGAATAGAAGAGAAGAAGAAAAAAATCTATTTTTTCTTCTTCTCTCCTCTATTCCTTTCTTCTTCTCCTCTTTTTTTCTTCTTTTTTTTCTTCGATCTTCTCCTCTATTCCTTTCTTCTTCTCCTCTTTTTATTTCTTCTTCGTTTTCTTATGTTTTATCGGGTCTGTCGTCGTCGATATACCCCTCCCCGATAACTTCAACACGAGGCGGGGTCGATATACCCCCTCCCCGATAATATTATTTTCCCAT